>NC_089841.1:268004255-268206755 GCF_035609145.1 Eleutherodactylus coqui | reverse complement strand
TGCATAGTTCTCTGCATTACCCAGGAAACACCACGGGGAGGCAACCATGCGACGTTTCCTTCATATAAAATGACATCAGGAAGTGAGAGAATTAGATTACGTACATAAAATTGGGATGCTAATTCTTTTGTGCTTAGAATTGAATAATCGAGTTGGGACCCAATTACTTTTCCTATTTTAGAGATAATCTATGCTTGTGCCAAATTTCATGTTTCTAGGACATCGGGAAGTTGGAGAACATTTGGCGAGTCAGTGAGGGCTTTCGTCTTTTTATATATATATACACACACACACACACATTGTCATTTCTCCCCTAGAAGGCCGACAGCGCCGCTAGCAAGCACACCGCTTGCAGCAGAGAAAGGAGTGCATCAGGGAGCTTACACATCAGAAGGACGACAGCGAAGAAAGCGGCTAGCCGAGACAGGAGCCCAGCCAATCAGCAGCTGTGGGCATACCCTATACCTCCCCCAGGACAATCCCAGTGGCTTTAGCATTTTTCTCCCCCTGTCCCCCTGCACATACAGGACCTCCAAAACACCTTTGGAATTGTGTCACCCCCCAGGCATCCTGTTGTCCTATCCATCCGAACTGATTAAGGGGCTTGTCCCCGAAACGCGTTTTCAATTGCTGTTTTTTTATTTTGTGAAATAAAAAAGAAGTGCTTTCACCATCACCTGTTGGACCTTTATCTTCATCTTCTAGTAGCTTAGAGGGTTGCGCCTCCATACCAGTATTTTTCTATATCCTTTTTGCTACACTCACGCCCACCCTGGTGGAGCGTCATCTCGTTGGCAGCACCTCCACCATTCAAAATACTCAATCATTGGAAACACTTTGTACTCCAGAAATATTCCACCAGCCTCCTTTTTCATTTCTTTTACTCAGTAGTAATAATGTTCTCCATAGTGGCCCCAGTATTAATAGAGACCCCCACAGTGGTCTCAGATGTAATAGTGTCCCCCGCAGTGGCTTCAGAAGTAACAGTCACCACCACAGTTACCTTAGTAGTAATACTGTCCCCCACAGAAGCCTCAGTAGTAATGGTGTCCCCCACAGTGGCCTCAGTAGTAATGGTGTCCCCCACAGTGGCCTCAGTAGTAACAGTGACTCCCACACTGGCCTCAGTAGTAATAGTGTCCCCCACAGTGGCTTCAGTACTAATAGTGTCCCCCGGAGTGGCCCTAGTAGTAATAGTGTCCTCCACAGTGGTCTCAGAAATAACAGTGACCGCCACAGTGTCCTCAAAAGTATTACTGTTCCTGACAGTGGCCTCATTCGAATAGTGTGGTGCACAGTGGCCTCAGTAGTAAAAGTGTCCTCTACAGAGGCCTCAGTGGAAATAGTGACTCCCATAGTGGCCTCAGTAGTAATAGTGTTTCCCACAGTGGCCTCAGTAGTAATAGTGTCCCCCACAGTGGCCTCAGTAGTAAAAGTGTCCCACACAGTGGCCTCAATAATAATAGTGTCCCAAACAGTGGCCCCAGTAGTAATAGAGATCACACAGTGGCCTCAGTAGTAATAATGTCCTCCATAGTGGCCCCAGTAGTAATAGAGACACCCATAGTGGCCTCAGTTGTAATGCCAACCCCGACAGTGGCCTCAGTAGTAATAGTGTTCCCCATAGTGGCCTTAATAGTAATAGTGTTCCCCACCTTGGCCTCAGTAGTGATAGAGTCCCACACTGTGGCCTCAGTAGTAATAGTGTTCCCACAAAGGCCTCTGTAATAATAGTGTAGCCTACAGTAGCCCTTAGTAGTAATAGTGTCCCCCACCTTGGCCTCAGTATTAAAACTGACACCACAGTGGCCTCGGTAGTAGTGCTGTCCCCCCACATCATCCCCAGTAGTAATAGTGCCTCCCACAGTATCCTCAGTAGAAGTAGTGACTTCCACAGTGGTCAACGTAGTAATAGTTTCCTTCACAGTGGCCTCAAAAGTAACAGTGACCACCACAGTGACCTCAGTAGTAATACTGTCCCCCACTGTGACATCAGTAGTAATACTTCCCCCCCACAGTGGCCTCAGTAGTAACAGTGACTCTCACAGTGGCCTCAGTAGTAATAGTGTCCCCCACAGTGGCCTCAGTAGTAAAAGTGTCCCCCACAGTGGCCTCAATAGTAATAGTGTCCCAAACAGTGGCCCCAGTAGTAATAGAGATCACACAGTGGCCTCAGTAGTAATAGTGTCCCGCTCAGAGGCTTCAGTAGAAACAGTGTCCCACAGTGGCCCCAGTAGTAATAGTGTCTCCCACAGTTGCCTCAGTAGTAAAAGTGTCCCCCACAGTGGCCTCAATAGTAATAGTGTCCCAAACAGTGGCCCCAGTAGTAATAGAGATCACACAGTGGCCTCAGTAGTAATAATGTCCTCCATAGTGGCCCCAGTAGTAATAGAGACCCCCACAGTGGCCTCAGTTGTAATGCCAACCCTGACAGTGGCCTCAGTAGTAATAGTGTTCCCCATAGTGGCCTTAATAGTAATAGTGTTCCCCACCTTGGCCTCAGTAGTGATAGAGTCCCACACTGTGGCCTCAGTAGTAATAGTGTTCTCACAAAGGCCTCTGTAATAATAGTGTAGCCTACAGTAGCCCTTAGTAGTAATAGTGTCCCCCACCTTGGCCTCAGTATTAAAACTGACACCACAGTGGCCTCGGTAGTAGTGCTGTCCCCCACATCATCCCCAGTAGTAATAGTGCCTCCCACAGTATCCTCAGTAGAAGTAGTGACTCCCACAGTGGTCAACGTAGTAATAGTTTCCTTCACAGTGGCCTCAAAAGTAACAGTAACCACCACAGTGACCTCAGTAGTAATACTGTCCCCCACAGTGACATCAGTAGTAATACTCCCCCCCCCCCCACAGTGGCTTCAGTAGTAACAGTGACTCCCACAGTGGCCTCAGTAGTATTAGTGTCCTCCACAGTGGCCTTAGTACTAATAGTTTCCCCCAGAGTGGCCTCAGTAGTACTAGTGTCCCCCACAGTGACCTCAGTAGTAATAGTGTCCCCCACAGTGACCTCAGTAGTAAAAGAGATCACACAGCGGCCTTAGTAGTAATAGTGTCCCGCTCAGAGGCTTCAGTAGCAACAGTGTCCCACAGTGGCCCCAGTAGTAATAGTGTCCCCCACAGTGGCCCCAGTAGTAATAGTATCCCCCACAGTGGCCCCAGTAGTAATAGTGTCCCCCACAGTGGCCCCAGTAGTAATAGTGTCCCCCACAGTGGCCTCAGTGGTAATAATGTCCCCCACAGTGGCCCCAGTAGTAATTGTGGCCCCCGTAGTAATAGTGTCCCCCACAGTGGCCCTAGTAGTAATAGTGTCTCCGACAGTGGCCCCAGTAGTAATAGTGTCGCCCACAGTGGCTTCAGTAGTAATAGTGTCCCCCACAGTGGCCTCAGTAGTAATAATGTCCCCCACAGTGGCCCCAGAAGTAATAGTGTCCCTCGTAGTGGCCCCCGTAGTGGCCCCCGTAGTAATAGTGTCCCCCACAGTGGTCCTTAGTAGTAATAGTGTCCCCGACAGTGGCCTCAGTAGTAATAGTGTCCCCCACAGTGGCCCCAGTAGTATTGTGTACCCCCACAGTGGCCTCAGTAGTAATGTGACGCCCATAGCGGCCCTCAGTGGTAATGCTGACCCCGATGTTGGCCTCCATAGTATATTCCTGACTGACACAGTGGCCCTCAGTAGTAATAGTGTCCCCCACAGTGGCCTCAGTAGTAATAGCGTTCCCCACAGTGGCCCTTAGTAGTATTAGTGTCCCCCACAGTGGCCCTAATGGTAATTGTGTCTCGCACAATGGCTCCAGTTGTAATAGCGACCCCCAGAGTCGCCTCAGTAGTAACAGTGTACTCCACAGTATTCCCAGTAGTAATAGTGACCCCCAAAGTAGCCTCAGTTGCAATAGTGTTCCCTACAGTGGACTCATTACTAATAGTGTCCCCCACAGTGACTTCAGTAATAATGGTGTCCCCAACAATGGCCCTAGTAGTAATAGTGTTCTTCACAGTTGCCCTCAGTAGTAATAGTGTTCCCCACACTGGCTTCAGTAGTAATAGTGTCCCCTACAGTGGCCTCAGCAGTAATAGTGTCCCCCACAGTGACTTTGGTAGTAATATTGTCTCCTAAATCGACACCAGATGTAATTTTGACCCGCACAGTGGCCTCAGTAGTAATAGTGGCCCCAGAGTGGCCCCAGTTGTAATAGTGTCCCGCATAGTGGTCCCAGTAGTAATAATATTCCCCACAGTGGCCTCAGTATTAATAAAGTCCCCCACATTGGCCTCAGTAGTATTACTGTCCCCCACAGTGGCTTCAGTAGTGATAGTGCTCCCCACAGTGGCCCTTAGTGGTCATAGTTTTCCCCACAGTGGCCCTTAGTAGTAATAGTGTCCCCAACAGGGGCCCTCATAGTAATAGTTTCACCCACAGTGGCCTCAGTAGAAATATTGTCCCCCACAGTGATTTTAGAAGTAATAGTGTCTGGTATATCGGCCCCAGTAGTAATAGTGACCCCCACAGTGGCCTCAGTAGTAACAGTGTCCTCTACAATGGCCTCAGTAGTAATGCGTACCCCCACAGTGGCCTCATTAGTTATAGTGTTCCACACAGTGGCCCTTAGTAGTAATAGTGCCCCCCTCAGTGGCCTCAGTAGCACAGTGTCCTCTAAAGTGTCCTCAGTAGTAACAGTGTCCTCCATGATTCCGTTAGTAGAAATAGTAACCCCCACAGTGGCCTTAGTAGTAATAGTGTTCCCCACAGTGGCCCTTAGTAGGAATAGTATCCCCCACAGTGGGCTTAGTAGTAATTGTGTCTTGAACAGTGGCTCCAGTAGTAATAGCGACCCACACAGTGGCCTGAGTAGTAACAGTGTAACCCACAGTATTCCCAGTAGTAATAGTGACCCCAAAAGATGCCTCAGTAGTAATACGGTTACTCATAGTGGACTCATTACTAATAGTGTCCCCCACAGTGGCTCCAGTAATAATGGTGTCCCCCACAGTGGCCTCAGTAGTAATAGTGTTCTTCACAGTTGCCCTCAGTAGTCATAGTGTCCCCCACTCTGGTCTCAGCAGTAATAGTGTCCCCCACAATTGCCTCAGCAGTAATAGTGTCCCCCACAGTGACTTTAGTGGTAATATTGTCTCCTAAAACGACACTAGATGTCATATTGACCCCCAAAGTGGCCTTAGTAGTAATACTGGCCTAAGTTGTAATAGTGTTTCCCATAGTGGTCCAAGTAGTAATAATGTTCCCCACAGTGGCCTAAGTATTAATAGTGTCCCCCACTTTGGCCTCAGTAGTAATAGTGTCCTCCACAGTGGCATCTAAGGGCTAGTGGTCATAGTTTTCCCCACAGTGGCCCTTTGTAATAATAGTGTCCCCAACAGTTGCTCCAATAATAATAGTGTCCCCCACAGTGACTTTAGTAGTAATATTGTCTCCTAAATCGGCCCCAGTTGTAATATTGACCCCCCACAGTGGCCCCAGTTGTAATAGTGTCCCCCATAGTTGTCCCTGTAGTAATAATGTCCCCCACATTGGCCTCAGTAGTAATATTGTCCCCCACAGTGGCTTCAGTAGTGATAGTGTTCCCCACAGTGACCCTTAGTGGTCATAGTTTTCCCCACAGTAGCCCTTAGTAATAATAGTGTCCCCCACAGTGGCCCTCGTAGTAATAGTGTTACCCACAGTGGCCTCAGTATTAATATTGTCCCCCACAGTGATTTTAGAAGTAATAGTGTCTACTATATCGGCCCCTGTAGTAATAGTGACCCCCACAGTGGCTTTAGTAGTAATAGTGACACCCACAGTTGCCTGAGTAGTAATAGTGTCCCCCACAGTGGCCTCAGTAGTATTAATGTTCCCCACAGTGGCCTCAGTATTAATAGTGTCCCTCACATTGGCCTCAGTAGTAATAGTGTCATCCGGAGTAACTTTTGTAGAAAAGTGTGTTCTATATTTCCCCCAGTAGTAATAGTGACCCCCTCACAGTGGCATCAGTAGTGACAGTGTCCCCCACAGTGGCCCCAGTTGTAATAGTGTTCTTCACAGTTGCCCTCAGTAGTCATAGTGTCCCCCACACTGGCCTCAGTAATAGTGTCCCCCACAGTGGCCTCAGCAGTAATAGTGTCCCCCACAATTGCCTCAGCAGTAATAGTGTCCCCCACAGTGACTTTAGTGGTAATATTGTCTCCTAAATCAACACCAGATGTCATATTGACCCCCAAAGTGGCCTTAGTAGTAATACTGGCCTAAGTTGTAATAGTGTTTCTCATAGTGGTCCCAGTAGTAATAATATTCCCCACAGTGGCCTCAGTATTAATAGTGTCCCCCACATTGGCCTCAGTAGTAATAGTGTCCTCCACAGTGGCCCTTAGTGGTCATAGTTTTCCCCACAGTGGCCCTTTGTAATAATAGTGTCCCCAACAGTTGCTCCAATAATAATAGTGTCCCCCACAATGACTTTGTAGTAATATTGTCTCCTATATCGCCCCAGTTGTAATATTGACTCCCCACAGTGGCCACAGTTGTAATAGTGTCCCCCAAAGTGGTCCCTGTAGTAATAATGTCCCCCACATTGGCCTCAGTAGTAATATTGTCCCCCACAGTGGCTTCAGCAGTGATAGTGTTCCCCACAGTGACCCTTAGTGGTCATAGTTTTCCCCACAGTAGCCCTAAGTAATAATAGTGTCCCCCACAGTGGCCCTCATAGTAATAGTGTTACCCACAGTGGCCTTAGTATTAATATTGTCCCCCACAGTGATTTTAGAAGTAATAGTGTCTACTATATCAGCCCCTGTAGTAATAGTGACCCCCACAGTGGCTTCAGTAGTAATAGTGACACGCACAGTGGCCTCAGTAGTAATAGTGTCCCCCACAGTGGTCCCAGTAGTAATAATGTTCTCCACAGTGGCCTCAGTATTAATAGTGTTCCCCACTGTGGCCTCAGTATCAATAGTGTCCCCCACATTGGCCTCAGTAGTAATAGTGTCCCCCGCAGTGACTTTTGTAGAAAACATATGTTCTATATTGGCATGAGTAGTAATAGTGACCCCCAACAGTGGCCTCAGTAGTAAGTGTCCCCCACAGTGGCCTCAGTAGTAATAGTGTTCCACAAAGTGGCAGTCAGTAGTAATACTGTCACCCAATATGTCCTAAGTAGTAATGCTGACCCCAAGAGTTGCTTGAGTAGTAATAGTGACCGCCCCAGTGGCCTCAGTAGTAATACTGAATGACACAGGGGCCTCAGTAATAATGGTCTTACCCACAGTGGCCCTCAGTAGTAAAAGTGTCAGCCACAATGGCCTCGGTAGTAATGCGTACCCCCACAGTGGCCTCATAAATAATAGTGTTCCCCACAATGGCCCTTAGTAGTAATAGTGTCCCCCACAGTGGCCTCAATAGTAATGCTGACACCAACAGTAGCCCTCAGTAGTACGGTAATAGTGTTCTCCACAGTGGCACTCAGTAATAATAGTGTTCCGCGTACTGGTCTCAGTAGTAAGTGTCCCCCACAGTGGCCTCAGTAGTAATAGTGTCCCCTCAGTGGCCTCAGTAGCATTGTTTCCCCCAAAGTGGCCTCAGTAGTAACAGTGTCCTCTATAATGGCGTCAGTAGTAATAGTGACCCCCAACAGTGGCCTTAGTAGTAATAGTGTCCCCCACAGTGGCCCTAGTAGAATTTGTGTCGCGCATAGTGGCTCCAGTATTAATAACGACCCCACAGTGGCCTTAGTAGTAACAGTGTACCCCGCAGTATTCCCAGTAGTAATAGTGACCCCCCCAAAGTTGCCTCAGTAGTAATAGTGTTTCCCACAGTGGCCTCAGTATTAATAGTGTCCCCCACATTGGCCTCAGTAGTAATAGTGTCCCCCAGAGTGGCCCCAGTAGTAATAGTGTCACCCACAGTCACCTCAGTAGTATGAGTGACTCCCACAGTGGCCTAAGTAGCAATAGTGAACCCAACAGTGGCCTCAGTAGTTTTTAGTGTCATCCACAGTGGCCACAGTAGTACTGGTGCCCCCCACAGTGGGCTTAGTAGTTATAGTGTTGCCCACAGTGGCCTCAACAGTAATGCTGACCCCAACAGTTTTCCCCAGTAATAAGTGTTTTCCAAAATGGCCCTCACTAGTAATAGCTTGCCCCACACTGGCCTCACTAGTAATAGTGTCCCCAACAGTGGCCCCAGTAGTGATTTTGTCCCCCACAGTAGCTCCAGTAGTAATAGTGACCCCCACAGTGGCCTCAGTAGTAATCATGTCCCCCACAGTGGCCTCAGTAGTAATAGTGTCCCCTCAGTGGCCTCAGTAGCATAGTTTCCCCCAAAGTGGCCTCAGTAGTAACAGTGTCCTCTATAATGGCGTCAGTAGTAATAGTGACCCCCAACAGTAGCCTTAGTAGTAATAGTGTCCCCCACAGTGGCCCTAGTAGAATTTGTGTCGCACACAGTGGCTCCAGTAGTAATAACGACCCCACAGTGGCCTTAGTAGTAACAGTGTACCCCACAGAATTCCCAGTAGTAATAGTGACCCCCCAAAGTTGCCTCAGTAGTAATAGTGTTCCCCACAGTGGCCTCAGTATTAATAGTGTCCCCCACATTGGGCTCAGTAGTAATAGTGTTCCCCACAGTGACTTTCATAGTAAGAGTGTCTTTCATATTGGCCACAGCAGTAATAGTGACCCCCACAGTGGCTTCAGTAGTAATAGTGTTCCACACAGTGGCCATCAGTAGTAATACTGTCACCCAAAATGTCCTCAGTAGTAATGCTGAGTTGCTTGGGTAGTAATTCTGATCCCAACAGTGGCCCTCAGCAGTAATAGTTTTACCCACAGGGCCCTCAGTAGTAAAAGTGTCACCCACAATGACCTCGGTAGTAATAATGACCCCCACAGTGCTCCTCAGTAGTAATGATGACCTCAACAGTGGCCCTCAGCAGTAATAGTGTTCCCTACATTGGCCTCAGTAGTGTTAGTGTCCCCTACAGTGGCTCTAGCAGTAATAGCGACCCCCACAGTTGCCTTAGTAGTAATGCTGATGCCTACAGTGGCCTCAGTAATAATAGTGACCCTTACAATGGCCCTCAATAATAATAGTGACCCCTACTTTGGCCTCAGTAGTAATATTGTTCCCCACAGTGGCCTCAGCATTAAAAAAATGACCTCTACAGTCGCCTCAACAGTAATGCTGACCCCAACAGTGGCCCTCAATAATAATAGAGTTTCCCACAATGGCCCTCAGTAGTACAAGTGTTCCACACACTTGCCGCACTAGTAATAGTGTCCCCAACAGTGGCCCCAGTAGTAAATGTGTCAACCACAGTGGCTCCAGTAGTAATAGCGACCCCCACAGTGGCCCCAGTAGGAATATGTCCCTCACAGGGGTCCCGGTAGTAATAGTGACCCCCACGGTGGCCTTAGTTATAATGTTACCCACAATTGACTCATTACTAATAGTGTCCCCCACAGTGGCTTCAGTAGTAATAGTGTTCCCCAGAGTGGCCCCAGTAGTAATAGTGTCACCCACAGTCACCTCAGTAGTATGAGTGACTCCCACAGTGGCCTAAGTAGCAATAGTGAACCCAACAGTGGCCTCAGTAGTTTTTAGTGTCATCCACAGTGGCCACAGTAGTACTGGTGCTCCCCACAGTGGGCTTAGTAGTTATAGTGTTGACCACAGTGGCCTCAACAGTATTGCTGACCCCAACAGTTTTCCCCAGTAATAAGTGTTTTCCAAAATGGCCCTCACTAGTAATAGTTTGCCCCACACTGGCCTCACTAGTAATAGTGTCCCCAACAGTGGCCCCAGTAGTGATTTTGTCCCCCACAGTAGCTCCAGTAGTAATAGTGACCCCCACAGTGGCCTCAGTAGTAATCATGTCCCCCACAGTGGCCTCAGTATTAATAATGTCCCCCACAGTACTCCCAGTAGTAATTGTAACCCCCACAGTGGCCTCAGTATTAATAGTTTTCCCCACAGTGGCCTCAGTAGTAATATTGTCCACTATATCGGCCCCAGTAGTAATAGTGATCCCCACAGTGGCGCTAGTAGTAAAAGTGGCCCTAGTATTAATAATGACCCCCACAGTGGCCTCAGTCGTAATAGTATCTCCCACGGTGGCTTCAATAGTTATGCTGACCCCAGCAGTGGCCCCCAGTAGTAATAGTTTTTTACACAGTGGCCCTCAGGAGTAGTACTGAACACCCAAATGTCCTCAGTAGAAATGCTGACCCCCTACTGTGGACTCAGTATAATGCTGACCTCAACAGTAGTTTCAGTAGTAATAGTGACCGCTACAGTGGCCTCAGTAGTATCAGTTACTGCACAGGGGCCTTAGTAGTAATGCTGACCCCACAGTGGCCCTTCATAGTAATAATGTTCCCCACAGTCGCCCTTAGTAGTAAAAGTGTTACCACAGTGGCCCTTAGTAGTAAGATTGTCCCCCACAGTGGCCTCAGTAGTATTGTTTACCCCCACAGTGGCCTCAGTAGTAATGTGACGCCCATAGCGGCCCTCAGTGGTAATGCTGACCCCGATGTTGGCCTCCATAGTATATTCCTGACCGACACAGTGGCCCTCAGTAGTAATAGTGTTCCCCACAGTGGCCTCAGTAGTAAAAGTGACCCCCACTGTTGTCCCAGTAGTGATAGTGTCCCTCACAGTGGTCTCAGTAGTAAAAGTGACCTTAGAAGTGGCCTCAGTAGCGTTTCCCACAGTGGACTCATTACTATTAGTGTCCCTCACAGTGGCTTAAGTAGTAATTGTGTTCCCTACAGTGGGCTTAGTAGTTATAGTGACCCCCACAGTGGCCTTAATAGTAATGTTGACCCCAACAGTAGCCCTCAGTTGTAATAGTGTTCCCACAGTGGCCTCACTAGTAATATTGTCCCCTATATCAGCCCCAGTAGTAATAGTGACCCCCACAATGGCTTCAGTACTAATACCATTCCCCACAGTTGCCTCAGTTGTAATATTGTTCCCCACAGTGGCCACAGTAGTAATAGTGGCTCTAGTATTAATATTGACCCCCATAGTGGCCTCAGTAGTAATAGTATCTCCCACAATGACCCTTAGCTTTAATAGTGTTCCCCACAGTGGCCCTTAGTAGTAATAGTGTCCCCCACAATTGACTCAGTAGTAATAGTGACCCCCAATGGTGGTTTCAATAGTAATGCTGACCCCAACAGTGGCCCCCAATAGTAATAGTTTTCCATACATTGTCCCTCAGTAGTAGAACTATTCCCCCAAATATCCTCAGTAGTAATGCTGACCCCACACTGTGGTCTCAGTATAAGGCTGACCCCAGCAGTGGTCTTCAGTAGTAATAGTGATTGCCACAGTGGCCTCTGTAGTATCATTCACTGCCACAGGGGCCTTAGTAGTAATGCTGACCCCACAGTGGCCCTTTGTAGTAATAGTGTTACCCACAGTGGCCCTTAGTAGTAAGATTGTCCCCAACAGTGGCCTCAGAAGTATTGCTTACCCCCACAATGGCCTTCGTAGTAATGCTGACCCCGACACTGGCCTCCATAGCATTGCTGACCAACACAGTGGCCGTCAGAAGTTGTAGTGGTCCCCACAGTGGCCTCATTAGTAATAATGACCGCCACAGGGGCCTCAGTAGTAATAGTGATTCCCACAGTGGCCCTTAGTAGTAATAGTGATCACCACAGTGGTCCTTGGTAGTAATAGTGTCTCCCACAGTCGCCCTCAGTAGTAATGCTGACTACAACGATTACTGTCGGTAGTGATAGTGTTTTCCACAGTTGCGTTAGTAGTAATAGTGTTCCCCACAGTGGCCTCAGTAGCAACAGTGTCCCGTGCAGTGGCCCTAGAAGTAATAGTGTGCCCCACAGTGGCCTCAGTAGTAATAATGACCCCCACAGTGGCCACAGTAGTAATCATGTCCACCACAGTAGCCCCAGTAGTGATAGTGTCCCTCATAGTTGTCCCAGTAGTAATAGTGACCCCCACAGTGGCCTTAGTAGCAACAGCGTTCACCACAGTGGACTCATTATTAATAGTGTTCCTCACAGTGGCCTCAGTAGTAATGGTGTCCTCCACAGCGGCTCCAGTAGTTATAGTGTCGCCCACAGTGGCCTTAGTAGTAATATTGACTCCCACAGTGGCCTCAGTAGTAATAGTGCCCCCCACAGTGACCTCAGTAGTTCTTATTGTCCTCCACAGTGGCCTCAGTACTAATAGAGTCTCCTGCAGTGGGCTTAGTAGTTATAGTGACCCCCAGTAGCCTTCAGTTGTAATAGTGTTTGTCATAGTGTTCCCCACAGTAGCCCCTGTAATAATACCATCCCCCACAGTGGCCCCAGTAGTAATATTGTTCCGCACAGTAGCCCCACTAGTAATAGTGGACCTAGCATTAATATTGACCCGCACAGTTGCCTCGGTAGTAATAGTATCTCCCACAATGACCCTTAGCTTTAATAGTGTATCCCACAGTGGGCTTAGTAGTTATAGTGACCACCAGTAGCCTTCAGTTGTAATAGTGTTTGTCATAGTGTTCCCCACAGTGGCCCCAGTAATAATACCGTCCCCCACAGTGGCCCCAGTAGTAATATTGTTCCGCACAGTAGCCCCACTAGTAATAGTGGCCCTAGCATTAATATTGACCCGCACAGTTGCCTCGGTAGTAATAGTATCTCCCACAATGACCCTTAGCTTTAATAGTGTCTCCCACAGTGGGCTTAGTAGTTATAGTGACCCCCAGTAGCCTTCAGTTGTAATAGTGTTTGTCATAGTGTTCCCCACAGTGGCCCCAGTAATAATACCGTCCCCCACAGTGGCCCCAGTAGTAATATTGTTCCGCACAGTAGCCCCACTTGTAATAGTGGCCCTAGCATTAATATTGACCCGCACAGTTGCCTCGGTAGTAATAGTATCTCCCACAATGACCCTTAGCTTTAATAGTGTTCCCCACAGTGGCCCTTAGTACTAATAGTGTCCCCCACAGTGGCCCTCAGTAGTAATACTATCCTCCCAAATGTCCTCAGTAGTAATGCTGACCCCCTACCGTGGCCTCAGTATAATGCTGACCCCAACAGTGGCTTCAGTAGTAATAGTGACTGCCACAGTGGCCTCAGTAGTGTAATTTACTGCCACAGGGGCCTTAGTAGTAATGCCGACCCCATAGTGGCACTTCGTAGTAATAGTGTTCCTCACATTGGCCCTCAGTATTAAAAGTGTCCCCCACACTGGCTCTTAGTAGTAAGATTGTCCCCAACAATGGCCTCAGTAGTAATGCTGACTCCAACATTTGCCTCCCTAGTAATGCTGACTGACACAGTGGCCTCAGTAGTAATAGTAACCGCCGTAGTGGCCTCAATAGTAATAGTGATCTCCACATTGGCCCTTAGTAGTAATAGTGTCTTCCACAGTTGCACTTAGTGATAATAGTGTCCCCCACAGTGGCCTCAGTAATAGTAGTGACTCCCACAGTGGCCCTCAGTAGTAATGCTGATCCCAACAATGAACCTCAGTAGTAATAGTGTTCTCCACAGTTGTCTTAGTAGTAATAGTGTCCCCCACAGTGGCCTCAGTAGCAATAGTGTCCCCTACAGTGGCCCTAGTAGTAATAGTGTCCCACACAGAGGCCTCAGTAGTAATAGTGACCCCCATAGTGGCCTCAGTACTAATGCTGACCAACACAGTGGCCTTAGTAGTAATTCTGACCCCTGCAGTGGCCTCATTAATAATAATGACCTCCACAGTGGCCCTCAGTTGTAATAGCGACCCCCACAGTGGCCCTTGTAAATAATTGTGTCCCCCACAGTGACATTGGTAATAATTGTGACCTCCACAGTGACATTGGTAATAATAGTGACCATCACTGTGACTTCAGTAGTAATAGTGACCCACACAGTGGCCTCAGTACTAATACTATTACAACTGGAGCTCATATAGGGGACACCATTACTAATAGTCTCTCCTATATCAGCCCCAATAGTAACAGTGAACCCCATGGTAGCCCCAGTAGTAATAGAGCCCCCCATATACTTACCTTTTCCTGGTCTTCTGAGCGCCACTGCTCCTTTTCTCAGTGCTGCAGCTGGCGGAAGTATGTGTGCCTAAACTAGGGCGAAGAGGTTGGTGGAGGAGGAAGATCCCGGATGCACACGTTGCTATCAGTGGGAGCATCCGGCCACGGTGCAGCAAAAGTGATAACCAGCCGGTAAGCTGGTAAGCCCTGACCAGTAATGACTATAATGGTGACCAGACATCCCGAAAGCAAGACAAATGGCTGTCCCGCTAGGGTCGCGACGGAAAGCAGAACCTACCAGTCTAAGGGCTTTTACCCACTAGCATTTTTTAACGCTGCGATATCGCTGCGTTTTTTTTTTACTGCATATTTCAATGGGAATTTCTAATGTTAAAATCGCATTGCACAAAAATCGCAGGTTTGCGCTTCTGCAATTTTTGTGTGATGCGATTTTAACAGTAGAAAGTCCCATTGACTTTTGTAGTAAAAAAAAACAGCGATATCGAAGCGTTAAAAAAACGCTAGTGAGTAAAAGCCCTAAAGCGGGACGTCTGGTCACCTTACCTAAATGCACATGTACGACATCCGCTGGATCCAGTTGCATGGGGTAGATGAAAGTCAATGGCAATCTTTCTCCATCCCGCAGAACTGAATGCAGTGGTGGACCCCCATGTGCCGCGTTCCATCACAGACGCGTTTCGGCCACATTGTAACAATTTTAAAGGATCTGCATCTTGGATTATAACAGTTCTTTGTCAGCGAAGGGTAAATTCACATCTGCGCTCAGGACTCCGTTATGGGAGCAGAAAACGGAATCCCCGGGATGAACGGATCCGTCATAACAGAACCAATCTGTGCCGACCGGACCCCGCTGACTGTAATGGGGTCCGCCCGCTTCCTGCACCCATCATGCATTTATATTATGTGCTTGTGCAACTTTTTCATCCGGCATCTCACGCTGGATCTGCGCCGAAACCGCCAACGCGGGTGAGTAGGGCCTGAGCCGCAGCGCCAAACATGCCAGCTTACAGCCAGTTAGGGGTCTCAGCTTTCCATTACCGGCTAGATGAGAGTGACATAAACTGAACCGCCGCGGGGGCTTCACACGGACGGAATATTCCGCAGCAGTGTTGTGGGATTCGCTGTCCTGGCATTCCGCACGTCTAAGGGCGGCTTCACGTGGGTGTAATTGGCAGCGTGCCGCCTGCAGGAGATGGTTGCCCCTCGCACAGCAAGCATGCAGGGACATCTCGTTCTCGCTGTGTGTAAGCGTGCGTAATGCCCACCAAGATAGAACATGCTGCGATCTTTGTTGAGCACGTATTTGGCGCAATATGTGTGAGTGGCAACATGGCCGCCCGTGGCAGACCGGTACAAAACTCGTGTAATACGCTGTAACCGCACGTTCTTGTGAGTGTTCCAGCGGAGGACGTATTCTGCCGCCCGGCTGTTAAGTATTCTGTCACGCGGGACGTTTCCGGACATCACTGAAGATCCAAAAAGGAAACAACAAGAGAACAAGTTGTAAAATATGGAACGCTTCACGAATTTGCGTGTCATCCTTGCGCAGGGGCCATGCTAATCTTCTCTGTATCGTTCCAATTTTAGTATATGTGCTGCCGAAGCGAGCACGATCCTGTAGAGGGCGCTGGTGGTATATAAGGTCCATAGGGTGGAGAACTGTAAGCTCATAGTGAGGTCGGTCACAGTGTCGGTCTGGCTCCGTAGTCTGTGCCTCTTTATGGGATTCTCAGTCACATCTGATATCTTTTTGTCAGAAAATTCACTTTTAATTCCAAGAACAAGGAGCGCGGCGCCTCCCGCAGTGCATCATGGGAGCTAGAATTATGCAAATGTTCTGACGTCATAAGTAAGCGCCGCCCAGCCTGGTGAAGCGCTGTGACTTGCGGTGGACCGCTGAGCGCCCCCTGTTGTCCGCTCTGCCGCCCGGGCTTCATCTTCTAATATATACTCCATCAATATGAGATTGTTGGTTTGGGGTCTCCATATGGAGGGGCTTATTCTAGTGGGGTCTTCACCATCCCCTCCGTCCGCAGCGCCTCGCACTTCATCCTGCCGGCCTCCAGTCATGGCGCTTGTTGTGCCGCCATCTTCACCGCGTTCTGTGGACAGGCCTCAGATTATGGCGCTCTGGATGGAAGCCCCCCAGGGGGTCCGTAAGAGCGGCCCTCGGGGGGCTGCAGACCAATGCGGACTGAGGAGGAGGGGGACCCCGCGGATGGGTGGTCTTCAGTCACTCGGACTATGAAAGATAATGTACCAAGTGGTCAGAACCCACAGGAACATCTCCCCCCCACATACAGAGGGAGTATATATATATATATATGTCACTGTCAGTAACATCCCCCCCCACACACACAGAGGGAGTGTATATATATATATATGTCACTGTCAGTAACATCCCCCCACACACACACACATACAGAGGGAGTATATATATATATATATATGTCACTGTCAGTAACATCCCCCCCCCCACACACAGAGGGAGTGTATATATATATATATATATGTCACTGTCAGTAACATCCTCCCCCCCACACACAGAGGGAGTGTATATATATATATATGTCACTGTCAGTAACATCCTCCCCCCCCCCCCACATACAGAGGGAGTGTATATATATATATATATATATATATATATATATATATATGTCACTGTCAGTAACATCCTCCCCCCCCCCACCCACACACACACAGAGGGAGTATATATATATATATATATATATATATATATATATACAGTCACTGTCAGTAACACCCCACCCCCCAGAGGGAAGATATATGTATACGGTCACTGCAGTAACATCCCCCCCTCCCTCCATCCTTCAGGAGGATATATATATATTTGTATACAGTCACTGTCAGTCCCCCTCTATCCTTCAGGAGGAGATATGCACACACATTGTCAGTAACATGCCTCCCCTAGAAGGAGTATATATATATATATATAGTACATATAGATATATCCACTCATCAGTAGCATCCATCCTATAGAAGGAATATGTATATATATATATAGTCACACACAGTCAATAACATCCCACCTAGGAGTACATATACACACTCATTGTAAGTAGCATCCCTTCTCTAGAAGCAGTATACACAAACATACACTCATTGTCGTAACATCCTTCCCCTATAAGGAATATATATATATATATACTAGAGATGAGCGAGCACCAAAATGCTCGGGTGCTCGTTACTCGAGACAAATTTTTCGCGATGCTCGAGGGTTCGTTTCGAGTAACGAACCCCATTGAAGTCAATGGGCGACCTGAGCATTTTTGTATATCAGATACTGAGGAAAAACATATGTTCCCCATTTTGCATAGTTCTCTGCGTTACCCAGAAAACACCACGTGGAGGCAACCATGCGACGTTTCCTTCATATAAAATGACATCAGGAAGTGAGAGAATTAGATTACATACATGAAATTGGGACACTAATTCTTTTGCGCTTAGAATTGAATAATCGAGTTGGGACCCATTAGCTTTTCATACTTAGGACACAATCAATGCTCGTGCCAAATTTCATGTTTCTATGACATTGGAAAGTGAGAGATTTAGATTAAGTACATAAAATTTTGACGCCAATTCTCTTGTGCTAGAATTGAATAATCGAGTTCGGACCGAATTACTTTTCCTATTTTAGAGATAATCTATGCTTGTGCCAAATTTCATGTTTCTAGGACATCGGGAAGTTGGAGAACTTTTGACGAGTCAGTGAGGGCTTTCGTCTTTATATCTATAGATATATATATACACACATACACACACACACATTGTCATTCCTCCCCTAGAAGGCCGACAGCGCCGCTAGCAAGCACACCGCTTGCAGCGGAGAAAGGAGTGCATCAGGGAGCTTACACATCAGAAGGACGACAGCGAAGAAAGCGGCTAGCCGAGACAGGAGCCCAGCCAATCAGCAGCTGTGGGCATACCCTATACCTCCCCCAGGACAATCCCAGTGGCTTTAGCATTTTTCTCCCCTGTCCCCCTGCACATACAGGACCTCCAAAACACCTTTGGAATTGTGTCACCCCCCAGGCATCCTGTTGTCCTATCCATCCGAACTGATTAAGGGGCTCGTCCCCGAAACGCGTTTTCAATTGCTGTATTTTTATTTTGTGAAATAATAAAAAAGAAGTGCTTTCACCATCACCTATTGGACCTTTATCTTCATCTTCTAGTAGCTTAGAGGGTTGCGCCTCCATACCAGTATTTTTTTATATCCTTTTTGCTACACTCACGCCCACCCTGGTGGAGCGTCATCTGGTTGGCAGCACCTCCACCATTCAAAATACTCAATCATTGGAAACACTTTGTACTCCAGAAATATTCCACCAGCCTCCTTTTTCATTTATTTTACTCAGTAGTAATAATGTTCTCCATAGTGGCCCCAGTATTAATAGAGACCCCACAGTGGTCTCAGAAGTAATAGTGTCCCCCGCAGTGGCTTCAGAAGTAACAGTCACCACCACAGTTACCTTAGTAGTAATACTGTCCCCCACAGAAGCCTCAGTAGTAATGGTGTCCCCCACAGTGGCCTCAGTAGTAATGGTGTCCCCCACAGTGGCCTCAGTAGTAGCAGTGACTCCCACACTGGCCCCAGTAGTAATAGTGTCCTCCACAGTGGTCTCAGAAGTAACAGTGACCGCCACAGTATCCTCAAAAGAATTACTGTTCCTGACAGTGGCCTCATTCGAATAGTGTGGTGCACAGTGGCCTCAGTAGTAAAAGTGTCCTCTACAGAGGCCTCAGTGGAAATAGTGACTCCCACAGTGGCCTCAGTAGTACTAGTTATTCCCACAGTGGCCTCAGTAGTAATAGTGTCCCCCACAGTGGCCTCAGTAGTAAAAGTGTCCCCCACGGTGGCCTCAATAGTAATAGTGTCCCAAACAGTGGCCCCAGTAGTAATAGAGATCACATAGTGGCCTCAGTAGTAATACAGTCCTCCACAGTTGCCCCAGTAGTAATAGAGACCCCCACAGTGGCCTCAGTTGTAATGCCAACCCCGACAGTGGCCTCAGTAGTAATAGTGTTCCCCATAGTGGCCTTAATAGTAATAGTGTTCCCACAAAGGCCTCTGTAGTAATAGTGTAGCCTACAGTAGCCCTTAGTAGTAATAGTGTCCCCCACCTTGGCCTCAGTATTAAAACTGACACCACAGTGGCCTCGGTAGTAGTGCTGTCCCCCACATCGTCCCCAGTAGTAATACTTCCACCCCACAGTGGCCTCAGTAGTAACAGTGACTCCCACAGTGGCCTCAGTAGTATTAGTGTCCTCCACAGTGGCCTTAGTACTAATAGTTTTCCCCAAAGTGGCCCAAGTAGTAATAGCGTCCCCCACAGTGACCTCAGTAGTAATAGTGTCCCCCACAGTGGCCTTAGTAGTAATAGTGTAGCCTACAGTAGCCCTTAGTAGTAATAGTGTCCCCCACCTTGGCCTCAGTATTAAAACTGACACCACAGTGGCCTCGGTAGTAGTGCTGTCCCTCACATCATCCCCAGTAGTAATAGTGCCTCCCACAGTATCATCAGTAGAAGTAGTGACTCCCACAGTGGTCAACGTAGTAATAGTTTCCTTCACAGTGGCCTCAAAAGTAACAGTGACCACCACAGTGACCTCAGTAGTAATACTGTCCCCCACAGTGACATCAGTAGTAATACTTCCCCCCACAGTGGCCTCAGTAGTAACAGTGACTCCCACAGTGGCCTCAGTAGTATTAGTGTCCTCCACAGTGGCCTTAGTACTAATAGTTTTCCCCAAAGTGGCCCAAGTAGTAATAGCGTCCCCCACAGTGACCTCAGTAGTAATAGTGTCCCCCACAGTGGCCTTAGTAGTAATAGTGTAGCCTACAGTAGCCCTTAGTAGTAATAGTGTCCCCCACCTTGGCCTCAGTATTAAAACTGACACCACAGTGGCCTCGGTAGTAGTGCTGTCCCCCACATCATCCCCAGTAGTAATAGTGCCTCCCACAGTATCATCAGTAGAAGTAGTGACTCCCACAGTGGTCAACGTAGTAATAGTTTCCTTCACAGTGGCCTCAAAAGTAACAGTGACCACCACAGTGACCTCAGTAGTAATACTGTCCCCCACAGTGACATCAGTAGTAATACTTCCCCCCCACAGTGGCCTCAGTAGTAACAGTGACTCCCACAGTGGCCTCAGTAGTATTAGTGTCCTCCACAGTGGCCTTAGTACTAATAGTTTCCCCCAGAGTGGCCTCAGTAGTACTAGTGTCCCCCACAGTGACCTCAGTAGTAATAGTGTCCCCTACAGCGGCCTTAGTAGTAATAGTGTCCAGCTCAGAGGCTTCAATAGCAACAGTGTCCCCCACAGTGGCCCCAGTAGTAATAGTATCCCCCACAGTGGCCCCAGTAGTAATAGTGTCCCCCACAGTGGCCCCAGTAGTAATAGTGTCCCCCACAGTGGCCTCAGTAGTAATAATGTCCCCCACAGTGGCCCCAGTAGTAATAGTGGCCACCGTAGTAATAGTGTTTACCACAGTGGCCCTAGTAGCAATAGTGTCCCCGACAGTGGCCTTAGTAGTAATAGTGTCCCCCACAGTGGCCCCAGTAGTAATAGTGTCGCCCACAGTGGCCTCAGTAGTAATAGTGTCCCCCACACCCAAACAGAAATAGTAACAAACAGACAAACACCAATTGGCTAAAAAACAATGGCTTTTACAGATGCATGCAATAACGGTGCCCTATGTGCAAATTTGCGCTAAGAAGTATAAAGGAGTTTGGAAGTGACAATATTAGTACAGTATATCCAATCAAATCATATCTAAATTGCAAGTCAACAGGAGTTGTTTATATGGCAGGTTGTACATCGTGCAAGTTGAGTACGCGCTGCTCTCTGCAGGCGCTTGGGTCGGGTCCGGCGGCGAGAATTCTCGCTGCCGGATCCGACCCAGCCGTCTGCAGGCGGCCTTAAAGGGGTTGTCCCGCGCCGAAACGGGTTTTTTTTTTTTCAACCCCCCCCCCCCCCGTTCGGCGCGAGACAACCCCGATGCAGGGGTTAAAAAAGAACACCGGACAGCGCTTACCTGAATCCCCATGCTCCGGTGACTTCTTACTTACCCGGTGAAGATGGCCGCCGGCATCTTCTCCCTCGGTGGACCGCAGGGCTTCTGTGCGGTCCATTGCCGATTCCAGCCTCCTGATTGGCTGGAATCGGCACGTGATGGGGCGGAGCTACACGGAGCCCCATTCAGAAAAGCAGAAGACCCGGACTGCGCAAGCGCGTTTAATTTGGCCATTAGACGGCGAAAATTAGACGGCACCATGGAGACGAGGACGCCAGCAACGGAGCAGGTAAGTGAAAAACTTTTGATAACTTCTGTATGGCTCATAATTAATGCACAATGTACATTACAAAGTGCATTAATATGGCCATACAGAAGTGTATACCCCCACTTGCTGCCGCGGGACAACCCCTTTAATGATATATTTATTAGAGAGTCCTTTTGGATTCATAAATTGGGACTATACCCCCTCGGTGGTTCTACTACAAGTCAGACCTGCATTACAGATACAGAAATCGAATATGAGCATAATTTTCAAAAGAAAAAGTCTTTTCTTTCTAGCTAGTAAGATATAGATATAATTGAAAATGCAGGCTAACTGCTCTGTAAAGATGGGTCAATTGTAATGTTATTGGATAATAATGGGAACTTTATATGGTTTCTTGTATATTTATTCTTACCAACACAAATGTGAGGCTCAACCACAATAGATATAAATAAGCCCATGGGCAGGTGAAACCACTTGAGCAAGCGGTGGATCATGAAACCTACACGAAGTGAGCAAGCTGATAGCACAGCACACCATATTCAAGTGGCCTCCGTAGTAAGTGTCCCCCAGTCTCCTTGGTGGTAACACTAAATGGATGTTGTTCCAGCAGCAATTCTACTTCAAATCTGTGATCTATGTAGCTCCATTGGCCCCATTAGTAATATTGCTTCCCACGGTGGCCTCAGTATTAAGGCGCCTGCACAGGAGCGGAAATTCCGCGGCAGGATTTCCCGCGGGATTTAGGGCGCTGAAAGCCTGCAAAGGATTGCGTTAACAAACACAATCCTATGCAGACGGCCGCACGGCAAACAAACCGCAGCATGTTCTATTTCTGTGCCGGCTCCGGTCTGCGCATGCGCCAGCTGCCCGGCGAGCCGGCACATTAAACAGCTGGAGCCGAGGGTGAGTACGCACTGGTCCCTGCAGACGCTCGGGTCAGGTCCCGCGGCGAGAATCCTCACCGCTGGATCTGACCCGCCCGTCTGCAGGCGGCCTTAATAGTGACTCCCAAAATGCCACAGTAGTTACATTGTCCCCACAGTGGCCTCAGTAGTACTAGTGTCCCCCACAGTGGCCTCAGTAGTACTAGTGTCCCCCACAGAGGCCTCAGTAGTACTAGTGTCCCCCACAGGGGCCTCAGTAGTACTAGTGTCCCCCACAGGGGCCTCAGTAGTACTCATGTCCCCTACAGGGGCTTCAGTAGTACTAGTGTCCCCCACAGGGGCCTCAGTAGTACTAGTGTCCCCCACAGGGGCCTCAGTAGTACTAGTGTCCCCCACAGGGGCCTCAGTAGTACTAGTGTCCCCCACAGAGGCCTCAGTAGTACTAGTGTCCCCCACAGGGGCCTCAGTAGTAATAGAGATGATCACATGGGGCTCAGTAGTAATAGTGTCAGCCATAGTGGACTCAATAATAATAATAGTGATTGCTACAGTGGCTTCAGTAGTAATGCTGACCCGCACAGTGGCCCTCAGTACTAATATCATCTCCCACAGTGGCTCTGGTAGTATTGCTGATCCCAACAGTGGCCACAGTACTAGTAGTGTCCCCCACAGTGGCCTCAGTAGTGGCAGTTTCCTCCATAGTTGCCTCAGAAGTAATAGTGACCCCCACAGTGGCTTCAGTAGTAATAGTGACTTCCACACTGGCCTCAGTAGTACTAGTGTCCCCTACAGTGGCCTCAGTAGTACTAGTGACCCCTACAGTGGCCTCAGTAGTACTAGTGACCCCTACAGTGGCCTCAGTACCACTAGTCTCCCCTACAGTGGCCTCAGTGGTAATGCTAACCCCCCAGTGGCTTCAGTTGTAATAGTGTGGCCCCAGTAGTACTAGTATCCCCCCGCAGTGGCTACAGTAGTAATAGTGACTCCCAAAATGGCCACAGTAGTTACACTGTCCTCCACAGAGGCCTCAGTAGTACTAGTGTCCCCCACAGTGGCCTTAGTAGTAATAGTGATTCCCACAGTTGCCTCATTAGTAATAGTTACCTCCACAGTGGCTTTTGTACTGTGTCATCCACAGTGACCTCAATAGTAATAGTGACTGCCACAGTGGCTTCACTAGTAATAGTGACCCCCCCACATTGGCCTCAGTAGTACTAGTGTCCCCCACAGTGGCCTCAGTAGTAGTAGTGTCCCCCACAGGGGCCTCCGTAGTACTAGTGTCCCCGACAAGAGCCTCAGTAGTACTAGTGTCCCCCACAAGAGTCTCAGTAGTAATAGTGCCAGCCATAGTGGACTCAATAATAATAGTGATTACCACAGTGGCTTCAGTAGAAATGCTGACCCGCACAGTGGCCCTCAGTAGTAATATCATCTCCCACAGTGGCTCTGGTAGTATTGCTGACCCCCACAGTGGCCACAGTACTAGTAGAGTCCCCCACAGTGGCCTCAGTAGTGACAGTTTCCTCCATAGTTGCCTCAGAAGTAATAGTGACCCCCACAGTGGCCTCAGTAGTAATAGTGACTTCCAAACTGGCCTCAGTAGTACTAGTGTCCCCTACAGTGGCTTTAGTAGTACTAGTGACCCCTACAGTGGCCTCAGTAGTACTAGTGACCCCTACAGTGGCCGCAGTAGCACTAGTCTCCCCTACAGTGGCCTCAGGGGTAATGCTAACCCCCACAGTGGCTTCAGTTGTAATAGTGTGGCCCCAGTAGTACTAGTGTCCCCCGCAGTGGCCTTAGTAGTAATAGTGACTCCCGAAATGGCCACAGTAGTTACACTGTCCTCCACAGTGGCCTCAGTAGTACTAGTGTCCCACACAGTGGCCTTAGTAGTAATAGAGATTTCCACAGTTGCCTCATTAGTAATAGTGACCTCCACAGTGGCTTTTGTACTAAGTGTCATCCACAGTGACCTCAATAGTAATAGTGACTGCTACAGTGGCTTCAGTAGTAATAGTGACCCTCCCACATTGGCCTCAGTTGTAATGCTGATGCCCCACAGTGGCCTCTGTACTAATAGTGTCCCCCACAGTGGCCACAGTAGTACTAGTGTCCCCCACAGTGGCCACAGTAGTAATAGAGATGCCCACAGTGGCCTTAGTAGTAATAGTGTCCCCTACAGTGGCCTCAGCAGTAATAGTTACCCCCCCCCCCCCCCACAGTGGACTCAGTAGTACTAGTGTCCCCTACAGTGGCCTCAGTAGTAATAGTGACCCCCACAGTGGCTTCAGTTGTAATAGTGTGGCCCACATTAACCCCAGTAGTACTAGTGTCCCCCACATTGGCCTCAGTAGTGCTAGTTTCCCCCACAGTGGCCTCAGTAGTAATATTGCTTCCCACAGTGGCCTCAGTATTAATAGTGACTCCCAAAATGGCCAAAGTAGTTACATTGTCCTCCACAGTGGCCTCAGTAGTACTAGTGTCCCCCATTGTGGCCTCAGTAGTAATAGAGATGCCCACAGTGGCCTCAGTAGTATTACTGTTCTACATAGTGCCCCCCACAGTGGCCTCAGTAGTACTAGTGTCCCTTACGGTGGCCTCAGTAGTAATAGTGACTCCCACAGTGGCCTTAGTAGTACTAGTGTTCTCCACAGTGGCCTTATTATTAACAGTAGCCTCAATAGTAATGCTGGCCCCCACAGTGGCCTTGGCCTGTTCTACACAGTGGCCCCAGTAGTAATACTGTCCCCCACAGTGGCCTCGGTAGTAATATTGTCCTCCACTGAAGCCTCAGTAGTAATAGTGGCCTCCGTAATACTAGTGTCTCCTATAGTGGCCTCAGTAGTAACAGTGACCCCCACAGTGGCCTTTGTACTAATAGTGTCCCCCACAATGGCCTCAGTAGTACTAGTGTCCCCCACAGGGGCCTCAGTAGTAATAGAGATGATCACATGGGGCTCAGTAGTAATAGTGTCAGCCATAGTGGACTCAATAATAATAATAGTGATTGCTACAGTGGCTTCAGTAGTAATGCTGACCCGCACAGTGGCCCTCAGTACTAATATCATCTCCCACAGTGGCTCTGGTAGTATTGCTGATCCCAACAGTGGCCACAGTACTAGTAGTGTCCCCCACAGTGGCCTCAGTAGTGGCAGTTTCCTCCATAGTTGCCTCAGAAGTAATAGTGACCCCCACAGTGGCTTCAGTAGTAATAGTGACTTCCACACTGGCCTCAGTAGTACTAGTGTCCCCTACAGTGGCCTCAGTAGTACTAGTGACCCCTACAGTGGCCTCAGTAGTACTAGTGACCCCTACAGTGGCCTCAGTACCACTAGTCTCCCCTACAGTGGCCTCAGTGGTAATGCTAACCCCCCAGTGGCTTCAGTTGTAATAGTGTGGCCCCAGTAGTACTAGTATCCCCCCGCAGTGGCTACAGTAGTAATAGTGACTCCCAAAATGGCCACAGTAGTTACACTGTCCTCCACAGAGGCCTCAGTAGTACTAGTGTCCCCCACAGTGGCCTTAGTAGTAATAGTGATTCCCACAGTTGCCTCATTAGTAATAGTTACCTCCACAGTGGCTTTTGTACTGTGTCATCCACAGTGACCTCAATAGTAATAGTGACTGCCACAGTGGCTTCACTAGTAATAGTGACCCCCCCACATTGGCCTCAGTAGTACTAGTGTCCCCCACAGTGGCCTCAGTAGTACTAGTGTCCCCCACAGGGGCCTCCGTAGTACTAGTGTCCCCGACAAGAGCCTCAGTAGTACTAGTGTCCCCCACAAGAGTCTCAGTAGTAATAGTGCCAGCCATAGTGGACTCAATAATAATAGTGATTACCACAGTGGCTTCAGTAGAAATGCTGACCCGCACAGTGGCCCTCAGTAGTAATATCATCTCCCACAGTGGCTCTGGTAGTATTGCTGACCCCCACAGTGGCCACAGTACTAGTAGAGTCCCCCACAGTGGCCTCAGTAGTGACAGTTTCCTCCATAGTTGCCTCAGAAGTAATAGTGACCCCCACAGTGGCCTCAGTAGTAATAGTGACTTCCAAACTGGCCTCAGTAGTACTAGTGTCCCCTACAGTGGCTTTAGTAGTACTAGTGACCCCTACAGTGGCCTCAGTAGTACTAGTGACCCCTACAGTGGCCGCAGTAGCACTAGTCTCCCCTACAGTGGCCTCAGGGGTAATGCTAACCCCCACAGTGGCTTCAGTTGTAATAGTGTGGCCCCAGTAGTACTAGTGTCCCCCGCAGTGGCCTTAGTAGTAATAGTGACTCCCGAAATGGCCACAGTAGTTACACTGTCCTCCACAGTGGCCTCAGTAGTACTAGTGTCCCACACAGTGGCCTTAGTAGTAATAGAGATTTCCACAGTTGCCTCATTAGTAATAGTGACCTCCACAGTGGCTTTTGTACTAAGTGTCATCCACAGTGACCTCAATAGTAATAGTGACTGCTACAGTGGCTTCAGTAGTAATAGTGACCCTCCCACATTGGCCTCAGTTGTAATGCTGATGCCCCACAGTGGCCTCTGTACTAATAGTGTCCCCCACAGTGGCCACAGTAGTACTAGTGTCCCCCACAGTGGCCACAGTAGTAATAGAGATGCCCACAGTGGCCTTAGTAGTAATAGTGTCCCCTACAGTGGCCTCAGCAGTAATAGTTACCCCCCCCCCCCACAGTGGACTCAGTAGTACTAGTGTCCCCTACAGTGGCCTCAGTAGTAATAGTGACCCCCACAGTGGCTTCAGTTGTAATAGTGTGGCCCACATTAACCCCAGTAGTACTAGTGTCCCCCACATTGGCCTCAGTAGTGCTAGTTTCCCCCACAGTGGCCTCAGTAGTAATATTGCTTCCCACAGTGGCCTCAGTATTAATAGTGACTCCCAAAATGGCCAAAGTAGTTACATTGTCCTCCACAGTGGCCTCAGTAGTACTAGTGTCCCCCATTGTGGCCTCAGTAGTAATAGAGATGCCCACAGTGGCCTCAGTAGTATTACTGTTCTACATAGTGCCCCCCACAGTGGCCTCAGTAGTACTAGTGTCCCTTACGGTGGCCTCAGTAGTAATAGTGACTCCCACAGTGGCCTTAGTAGTACTAGTGTTCTCCACAGTGGCCTTATTATTAACAGTAGCCTCAATAGTAATGCTGGCCCCCACAGTGGCCTTGGCCTGTTCTACACAGTGGCCCCAGTAGTAATACTGTCCCCCACAGTGGCCTCGGTAGTAATATTGTCCTCCACTGAAGCCTCAGTAGTAATAGTGGCCTCCGTAATACTAGTGTCTCCTATAGTGGCCTCAGTAGTAACAGTGACCCCCACAGTGGCCTTTGTACTAATAGTGTCCCCCACAATGGCCTCAGAAGTAATGCTGACCCCCACAGTGGCGACAGTGTCTCCCACAGTGGCCTCAGTAGTAATATTGTCTCCAACAGTGGCCTTAGTAGTAATAGTGACCCCCACAGTGGCCTCAGCATTAATAGTGACTCCCCACAGTGGCCTCAGTAGTAACAGTTTCCTCCACAGTTGCCTCGGAGTAATAGTGACCACTACAGTGGTCTCAGTGGTAATATTGTCCCTCACAGTGGCCTCAGTAGTTATAGTGGCTTCCACAGTGGCCTCAGTAGTACTAGTGTCCCCTACAGTGGCCTCAGTAGAAATAGTGACTCCTACAGTGGCCTCAGTAGTACTATTGTTCTCTACAGTGGCCTTGTTATTAACAGTAGCCTCAGTGGTAATATTGTCCCCCACAGTGGCCCTAATAGTAATAGTGTCCTCCACAGGGCCTCGGTAGTAATAGTGTCCCCCACAGTGGCCTCAGTAGTAATAGTGACCCCCACAGTGGCCTCAGTAAGAATAGTGACTCCCACAGTGGCCTCAGTAGTACTATTGTTCTCTACAGTGGCCTTATTATTAACAGTAGCCTCAGTAGTAGTGCTGACCTCCACAGTGGCCTCAGTAGTAGTGCTGACCTCCACAGTGGCTTCAGTAGTGTCTCCCACAGTGGCTTCAGTAGTTATGCTGACTCCCACAGTGGCCTTATAACTAATACTGTTCCCTACAGTGGCCTCAGTAGTAATGCTGACCCCCACAGTGGACTCAGTAGTAATAGTGTCCCCCACAATGGCCTTAGTAGTAACAGTGACTGTCACAGTGGCCTCAGTATTAATGTTCTCCCCCAAAGTGGCCTCAGTAGTAATGCTGTATCTTGATGCCACCAGGAATTCCTTGTGGAGCCAAGATTGACAGGGGGTTGAGCCCCCTGTAGCTGATTGGCTGCACAGGTTATTTGTCAGCATGTCTTGGAAGGGCACTAAAGATTTGGTGTGAGAAGGGATGCAGCGGCCCCACCGGAGCTGCAGCCGCGCACCCACAGCTGCAAGTACCATTTGTCTTTGCTGGGGCAGGAGGCAGAACCCCGGTGAGTATAGAAAGTGCTGCTTGGAGTCAGTGTTCTCCACAGTGGCCTTATTATTAACAGTAGCCTCAATAGTAATGCTGGCCCCCACAGTGGCCTTGGCCTGTTCTACACAGTGGCCCCAGTAGTAATACTGTCCCCCACAGTGGCCTCGGTAGTAATATTGTCCTCCACTGAAGCCTCAGTAGTAATAGTGGCCTCCGTTATACTAGTGTCTCCTATAGTGGCCTCAGTAGTAACAGTGACCCCCACAGTGGCCTTTGTACTAATAGTGTCCCCCACAATGGCCTCAGAAGTAATGCTGACCCCCACAGTGGCGACAGTGTCTCCCACAGTGGCCTCAGTAGTAATATTGTCTCCAACAGTGGCCTCAGTAGTAATAGTGACCCCCACAGTGGCCTCAGCATTAATAGTGACTCCCCACAGTGGCCTCAGTAGTAACAGTTTCCTCCACAGTTGCCTCGGAGTAATAGTGACCACTACAGTGGTCTCAGTGGTAATATTGTCCCTCACAGTGGCCTCAGTAGTTATAGTGGCTTCCACAGTGGCCTCAGTAGTACTAGTGTCCCCTACAGTGGCCTCAGTAGAAATAGTGACTCCTACAGTGGCCTCAGTAGTACTATTGTTCTCTACAGTGGCCTTGTTATTAACAGTAGCCTCAGTGGTAATATTGTCCCCCACAATCGGTAGTAATAGTGTCCCCCACAGTGGCCTCAGTAGTAATAGTGACCCCCACAGTGGCCTCAGTAAGAATAGTGACTCCCACAGTGGCCTCAGTAGTACTATTGTTCTCTACAGTGGCCTTATTATTAACAGTAGCCTCAGTAGTAGTGCTGACCTCCACAGTGGCCTCAGTAGTAGTGCTGACCTCCACAGTGGCTTCAGTAGTGTCTCCCACAGTGGCTTCAGTAGTTATGCTGACTCCCACAGTGGCCTTATAACTAATACTGTTCCCTACAGTGGCCTCAGTAGTAATGCTGACCCCCACAGTGGACTCAGTAGTAATAGTGTCCCCCACAATGGCCTTAGTAGTAACAGTGACTGTCACAGTGGCCTCAGTAGTAATGCTGTATCTTGATGCCACCAGGAATTCCTTGTGGAGCCAAGATTGACAGGGGGTTGAGCCCCCTGTAGCTGATTGGCTGCACAGGTTATTTGTCAGCATGTCTTGGAAGGGCACTAAAGATTTGGTGTGAGAAGGGATGCAGCGGCCCCACCGGAGCTGCAGCCGCGCACCCACAGCTGCAAGTACCATTTGTCTTTGCTGGGGCAGGAGGCAGAACCCCGGTGAGTATAGAAAGTGCTGCTTGGAGTCAGGAAGCAGGGAGGCCAAAGCGCAGTTGATTGCCAGCTGTCAGCGTGGGTAGGCGGCGTGACGCAGCACACAGAAATGCAGCCACGGAGCTAACAGCCGGCATGTTGGATGGAGGACTGAGGCGGCAGCTTGGTACGGAGAGCTGAGGCGGCGGGCGGGTGCTACGCATGACATTGAAATGCCAGCCGGCACAGAGCTGAGACACTGCAGTGTGTGGATACATTTCTGGTGGCCGTGGAGGGTCAGCCTGACGGTTACAGTTCTTCTTAAGGCTTACATCATTAAATGTAAATGCTGCCATGTTACGGCGGTAACATGGAAGCATTTACAGGTAATAATGTAAGCCCTAAGAAGAACTGTAACCGTCAGGATAACCCTCCACGGCCACCAGAAATGTATCCTGACTGTAGGAGGACCTTCTTTCCTTGCGCCTATCGGGAGCTGGGGGTGTGAGTGGGGTGTTCCTCCTGTCAAAACCCTAGCTTCCGGTGGCATCAAGATACACTAATACCGTAATGCTGACCCCTCTAGTGGCCTCCGTAGTAATAGTGTCCTCCACAGTCTCCTTGGTAGTAACACTAAATGGATGTTGTTCCAGCAGCAGTCCTACTTATTCACAAATCTGTGATATATGTTGCTCACTCTATTCTGGACTGGATCCAAGTACATATAAGACACAGGCAGGTAGAAAAGAGAATTGCAGAGCTGCAGGATATGGTGCAAAAAATCCCCACAACATCCAAAGGACAAAGACTACAGCTTGTAGTCGCTATTTCATCGATTGTGAGTAAATAAAAATATTTTGGATATTCTTTGGCTCGGTAGTAATACTGTCCTCAACAGTGGCCTCGGTATTAATAGTGTCCCCCACAGTGGCCTCGGTATTAATAGTGTCCCCCACAGTGGCCTCGGTAGTAAGTGTCCCCAACAGTGGCTTCAGTAATAATGCTAACCCCCACAGTGGTCACATTAGTAATAGTGACCCCCACAATGGCCTCAGTAGTAATAGCGTCCTCTACAGTGGCCTCAGTAGTAATATTGACCCACACAGTAGCCTCAGTACTAATACTATTACTAATGGGGCTGATATAGGTGACACTATTACTAATAATGTCTCCTATATCGACCCCAGTATTAACAGTGTCCCCCCACAGTAGCCCCAGTAGTAACAGAGCCCCCTTCCCCATAAACTTATCTTCTCCTGCTCTTCTGAGCACCGCTGCTCTCTTCCCAGCGCTGCAGCGGGCAGAAGTATGTGTACCCACAGCAGCGCCCCCTCACTTCTCCTCTCTTGCTGAACTAGGAAGAAAAGGTTAGGGGAGCATTGGAGGAAGATCCCGGATGTACACACTGCCGTTAGTAGGAGCATCCGGCCGCGGTGCAGCAGAGCGATTACCAGCCGGGAAGCCATGGCACCCTGACCGGTAATCACTATAATGGTGGCCAGACGTCCCGAAAGTGGGACAAAAGAGGGACAGATGTTCCGAAAGCGGGAGAGATGGCTTTCCCACTGGGGTCATGGCGGAAAGCGGGACTGTCCCACCTAAATCAGGACATTTGGTCACCTTACCTAAATGCACATGTACAACATCCGCTTTATCCAGTTGCATGGGGTAGATGAAAGTCAATGGCAATCTTTCTCCATCCCACAGATCTGAATGCAGTGGTGGACCCCCATGTGCCGCGTTCCATCACAGACGCGTTTCGGCCACATTGTAACAATTTTAAAGGATCTGCATCTTGGATTATAACAGTTCTTTGTCAGCGAAGGGTAAATTCACATCTGCGCTCAGGACTCCGTTATGGGAGCAGAAAACGGAATCCCCGGGATGAACGGATCCGTCATAACTTTGCCGACCGGACCCCGCTGACTGTAATGGGGTCCGCCCGGTTCCTGCACCCATCATGCATTTATATTATGTGCTTGTGCAACTTTTTCATCTGGCATCTCACGCTCGATCTGCGCTGGAGCCGCCAAGGCGAGTGAGTAGGGCCTGAGCCGCAGCGGAGCTGCCCCCTCGGTCAGCAACGTTGTGGGATTCGCTGTCCTGGCATTCCGCATGTCTAAGGGCGGCTTCACGAGAGTGTAATTGGCAGCGTGCCGCCTATAGGAGGCAGGTGTGTGGGGCATAGCAAGCATGCAGTGACATCTCGCTCTTGCTGGGTGCCGATCATCTTTGCGTGTAAGCGTGCGTAATATGTGACAAGATAGAATATGCTCTGATCTTCATTGTGCACATACTTGGCGCAATATGTGGGAGCAGCAACATCGCCGTCCATGGCAGACCGGTAGACAATGTATGTGTGAGTGTACCAAAGGAGGACGAATTCTACTGCACCTCTGTTAAGTATTCTGTCACGCAGGACGTTTACAGACAACATCGCTGAAGATCCAAAAAGGAAACAACAAGAGGACAAGTTGTAAAATATGGAACGCTTCACGAATTTGCGTGTCATCCTTGCGCAGGGGCCATGCTAATCTTCTCTGTATCGTTCCAATTTTAGTATATGTGCTGCCGAAGCGAGCACGATCCTGTAGAGGGCGCTGGTGGTATATAAGGTCCACAAGGTGGAGAGCTGTAAGCTCATAGTGAGGTCGGTCACAGTGTCGGTCTGGCTCCGTAGTCTGTGTCTTTATGGGATTCTCAGTCACCTCTGACATTTATTTTTTCATGAAATTCACTTTTAATTCCAAGAACAAGGAGCGCGGCGCCTACCGCAGTGCATCATGGGAGCTAGAATTATGCAAACGTTTCTGATGTCATAAGGAAGCGCCGCCGCTCAACAACCAGTCAGGTTGTGAATCGAGCAGAAGTGTTGTGGAATATAAATGTATGCGCCCGGCGAAGCGCTGTGACTTGCGGCGGATCGCTGAGCGCCCCCTGTTGTCCGCTCTGCTGCCCGGCTGGTCCCCATGGACGTGGCGTACATCTGTGAGTGGGACCGGCGGCCCCGGACCAGCCACTGCCCGTGCATCCCGCTGGTGTGCGCTTGGTCCTGCCGCAACCTCATTGCCTTCACGACGGACCAGCGCAATGAGGAGGAGAGAGGTAGGTGCTAGCGGCGGCGCAGCCGCGGTAAGTAGCCGCAGGAAGCTACACGTTCACAGGGGGCGGAAAATTCTGCAAAGTATCCGCTGGTAAAACAGTCAAATGGCTCATGAGTGGGTGCGTCCTGACAGCACAGCGCCCCCAGTGGCCTGTAGCCTGTGCCACTCTCTCACCTCCTGACCAGCGCACTGTGCTGACTGGTGCAGCCTCTGTGGGGCGCTGTAGCGTCTGAAATCACCACTCACAATCTGCCCAGTGTGAACGCACTCTGAAAAACACCTGTGCTTGTTGCCGGTTGCAACCAACCGCCGCTCTGACTTGGCCAGTATGGGGTTGCTACTGCAACAAGGAGGTCTCTTTGGTATTGGTGTATCTTGTCTCCACCAGATGAGCAGGTGGACACAAACAGCACGCCCACAATTTCATTGGAGGCAGAGTGAACGTCCCCAGCTTCTGATTGGGTGTTTCCTGTAGCCCCCAGCAGCGCTACGCTGACTGACATGTCAGCTCCGGTCTCCTGGTGCTCTCTCCGGTCACCGGCCTTTCACTCACTGCTCATGTAAGCTCCCAGCTCGGCTGTTGGTGAAGCATCTGTGGCACTGTCAGGCTCTGGTTTCCGTCACCGCTCGTCCGGTGGCCGCTCTGCCTCCTCCTCGCTTCTCATCTGGTGGCCACGGAGCGGCCGGTGCATAACCCTGCACTGCTGCATGTACGTAAGCACTGAATGATGAGCTCCGCTCCATTCCCCCCACTATCACTCTCCCTGGAGGCCTCCTAAGCATAAGAATAAGACATCCCTAACCCGGGGGGGTGTAACGGGAGGGTGTTCCCTTTCACTGTGGACGGCCAACCCATGTCTCCACCCCTAGTTTCGGTGGAGACAAGATACACCACCAATACCGATCCAGCACTGTGTGCCCCTGGCGTCCTCTGTTGCAGTCTGTCATCTGGCCCCGCTCTTAACACGACGACAGCGCCGTTACTCTGGTCGGCCGCTGTCCCTTTCAGCCCCGGCCTCCGTTGTTCTCATGGCATCGGCACTGTAAACTGCACGGACCTCCGGTTGGCCGCTGTCGTTCTCGGGTGGGCGGTGTTGCAAGCAGACTTCTGCCGGTGTGCAGCTAGCCAATCGGCAGCTGTGGGCAGTACCCAAGACCCCACCCATTATTTCCGGTGGAGATCAAATACAACAATACTGAGGGAGGATTGTCGGAGGAAACTTTCTCTGTGCGATTGAAACGATGATACAAGTAAAAGGACCCCTTGTAGGGAGGCTCTAGTACCCTGTTGTACCGCCTCTAGCTTGGATACAAGATGTGATGCAGGCAGGCATGGAGGCTCTAGTACCCTGTTGTACCGCCTCTAGCTTGGATACAAGATGTGATGCAGGCAGGCATGGAGGCTCTTGTACTCTGTTGTACCACCTCTAGCTTGGATACTAGATGTGATACAGGAATGGAGGCATACAGGTCCATATTGCTGCACATTTGCTGTTAGATTTTGTAAACCCGTAGGCTGTAGAGGTTGGTGTCCCAGATGGTTCCTTACATGTACTATTGGGAATAAAGCTAGTGACTGGGCAGCCATAGAAGTGTGACAATGTTGTGGGGGCTCCTGGGACCCCCTTGTGTGTGTGGCCGAGCATTATCCTGCTGGAAACACACGTGGCTGCAGGATGTCCTGACTATATCGCTGTGCTGTCATTGTCCCTCGGACCACCACTAGGCGGGGGACCGACTGTCATATACAATAGACCCCCCAGACCATCACACCAGCAGGGGGGGCAGTGTGCCACTCCACCGCAAAGACAGGATTGAGGCGCTCACCCCAAGGTCTCCATGCTCAAGTAAGATTGTTGTCTACTCCCAAACAGAAGCTGGACTTGTATCATTGCTAGCAACATTTCCGCTCCAGAGCATCCAGGTTTCTCATTTATGACATCACTACAAACAAGGTGATGGTGTCGGCCGCCATGACGCCAAATTTCCTTCAGCTTGGTACCTGGGAACGGTCCGGGCAGAGACGGAGTTCTATAATGAAGGCGCCACCTGTGTCTGGATGGCGGACGACGAAGCTCTTGGATCTGCTGGTGGATCCAGTGATCATCTCTCCTGGTGGTCTGTCTGGGCCGCCCACCGCCTAGATATCTTCAGACTGGCCCTTCAGCTTCTCTCATTCCAGTGATGCGCCCCCTATCAGTCTATTAATGGGATAAGATGTCTGATTGCGGCTAGTGGTCACCGATCTCTCAACAGAGGTCACTGCACACAAGGAGCCTCCGAGAGCCTCTTGTAGGCCAAGGGGGGAACCACTTCTAGGGCCTCCGATGACTGTCCATCTAATCACCACAACTCTCATCATTATCTGCCTGAGATGGAACTGCATGACGGGTTTACAGCGATCCTCCGTTTCTATCGGGTTGTAATATATTTGTTGCTAGGGGCTGTATCCAACAGGTGAGGAAGTAAAGCTGATATCTTCATGCATGAATTGACAAACAACCAAAATGACATGAGACCTCCTCGGCGTCCCTCACACGGGCGTTTCTGCAGCGCTGTATGCGTTATGGAAGCTGGGGGAAAAAACAGCAATGCTCACCTAGCAGGTACCGTCAGCGTCCCGGCCGATGGCACTGCTCCGGATGACAAGTGAGGTCTGAGAACCCCGCCTCCAGCAATAGATGGCTGTGATTGGTGCTCGATGCACCAATCACAGCGATTTATTGAATGGCTCAGCCACTTGGAGTCGGGACGCTCACAGCACCTGCTAGGTGAGTATTGCTTTTTCTTTTCCATCTAGTGTTGCTAGGGCTGATTTTCAGGGTATGGCTTATATTTCAAGCGCTGCCCACGAAAATCTGTGTGCGGTTAACTCTGCCAAAAACGCGGCACCAAGCTGTGCTGCGGTTTTACCAGTGCTGAAACCGCTGCCCATTCATTTCTATGGGTGACGCAGGGCTGAAAGCATCCAAAGATGGAACATGCAACGCTGTCAAAGCGCGGTGTTGAAGACGCCCGTGTGAGCCGCCCCATTGAAATGAATGGGAGCGTTCCACAGTGTTTAGCGCAGCGCTGTACAAAAACGGCTGTGTGAGGGAGGCCTTACAGATGTTCAGCGGGGCGCTGTAGGCGATACGGCGGGTGTTGACAGTCCGGTGTATCCTGGTGCTTTGTTTTAGGTCTTCTAGTGTCGCACCTTACAGATGAATGGGCTTTAGTGCCGCAGCGCTGTGTTGGCATCGCCAACAATATGTATCAGTGATGATCCCTCACAGATGACAACCGATCTCAGCTCTGCAGCTACAGTGTCTTCTGCTTCATTAAGACGTTTTTTTTTTCTCATTGTTTCCGTTGAAGATCTCACCCACATGATCCACATCCTGGACACCGAACACCCTTGGGATGTCTACTCCATCACTTCTGGCCACCAGGAGGTCATCACCAGCTTGGAGTGGGACCAGTCTGGTAAGTGACCACAAGATTTTGGTTAGCTCAGTAGCCTTCTGGAGAGGGAATGTGATTAGAGAAAGACATTCTAGGAGTTGAATCGATCGTTTATCCTCCGTAGAGAGTGCCTTCTGCGGCCCCTCAGCACCGAGCTGCTGACTTTTCTAGAACCATAACTTCTTATTTTTCCACTGTCCAAGCTGGATAATGGCTTTTTTTCCCCTTCATATCATTCATTGGTTAAAGGACCACTTCGGGTAAAACTCCTTCATCTGATTGCCTACCTTACTCTGGAGGTCTCCTGTATATTGCAGTCACTTCCATGCAGTGCAGCCTCCTGTCTGATACTTCTTAGGCACCATCTCGATGATTAGATGTGTCCCTGCTTTCTCTTTCTCCATGCTGTCTAAGCTTTCCCATGATGCATCAACACAGCATCACATGAGCAGCTAGAGCCAGTACTATCTCTGCCTGCTGGGAGGACACTGTAATTAGCACTACTTTCTATATTTACCTAAGTAATCTACAGACCAGGAGTATACAGTCAGGAGGCCAAACGATCACTTCCCTCGTTATAACTGTGACCATAGCCACTAATCAACAGCAGCCGTTGTGATCAGTTTGTGCTCCCCTTGAAGAGCTTGTGTGGTAAGGTCCATCACGCAGGACTAGATTTTTAATTTTTGGCACAATATTTGGAATGTATATAATTTTTGACATCTTAGGCTTTCACCCACGTTGGCACTCAGCCACCAAGGTAACCCCTTGGCACCCAGACTGTCAAATGCCTTAATTGCTGAAGTGACTATTGACAGCGGCATCTAAGGGGTTACTCTGCAGTGAAAGGAGTTGTCTGTGATTCGGATAGTTGTAGCAGGAGCCCCGCTGTGTACCGCCGACGAACCTACAAGATTGCTGTGAGGTCAGAGCGAAAAGATGTCCTGGTCAGCAATAGCCAGGAAGTATAGAGTGGCTGTGGGCAATTTTTTAATTTTTGGGGAAAACCCCCTTTAGGGTGTGATCACACATCGTTGACATGTGAAGGCACTCCAAGACATTAAGCCTAATCCATGGCAATCTCCAGGTGCTCTTTAAGATTACGCTTCCATCAGTTTTGGCTCCTTGCTCCTGTTTTATAGGATCGCGCCTCCTTTCAGCTGATGCAGATGGCCGGATAAAATGTTGGGGAATGACAGATCACTTGGCAAATAGCTGGCAGAGCCTGGTGGGAAGTGAAGTGGATGGTGACCCCATCGTCGCGCTCTCGTGGCTTCATAATGGAGTGAAGTTGGCGCTCCACGTGGAGAAGGTCAGTGATACAGGTGTTCATAATGGCCGTTTCTTCTGTATTCGGTGTCTTTCTTGACCACTTTATCTCATGCTTGCAGTTTTCACTTTCTCTTCCTAGTCTGGAGTTTCCAGTTTTGGGGAGAAGTTCTCTCGTGTAAAGTTTTCGCCATCCCTCACCTTGTTTGGGGGCAAACCAATGGAAGGCTGGATTGCCGTTACCGTCAGCGGACTGGTGACTGTATCTTTGTTAAAGCCCAACGGACAAGTGTTGACTGCGACAGAAAGTCTGTGCCGCCTGCGCTGCCGGGTGGCGCTGGCTGACATTGCCTTCACAGGAGGTGGGAACATTGTGGTGGCCACGTGTGACGGGAGCAGCACCTCTCCAGTCCAGTTCTATAAGGTCTGCGTGTCTGTTGTCAGTGAAAAGTGCAAGATCGACACAGAGATCCTGCCGTCGCTCTTCATGCGCTGCACCACAGATCCGGCACGCAAGGACAAGTTTCCCGCGGTAACGCATCTCAAGTTCCTTGCTCGAGATATGTCCGAGCAGGTAAATGCAACGTCCAAGGTGGTCTGTAAAACTCTGATTTCTACCACCAAAAACCTAAAATGTATTTCCTATGACTCCCGGTTAGAAGTGGTGTAACCCAAGGTCTAGGGCTGGTGGGCATGGGTGGCACACGCTTGGCACAGAAACCTGAAGCGCTTGGCGGATGAGGTAGTGTGGTAGTAATTCGCGTACAACATCCTTCCTAGGGGAGTATCGCTGACAGGAGGGGCACTTGTAGAGAAGTCCCCTGTAGTTTGGCCTCCTCTGGGAGCATGCCCTGGAGGTAAAAATGGCACAAAGGGGGGCAACTAAACTGATAAGGGGCTTTTAAGGTAGAAGGAAGGCTTAAAGGGGTTTTGTCACTAAAACTTCTGGCATCACGGCGGTCAGGATATTAGTGCCGATGGTGGCTGCGGTAACATGCTTCCGCCCGGCCCATCTACCAAGAAGTCACCGCCGATGCCCCGTCTTTGGGGCCCCAGGAGAGGGGAGTATTCCTTTGTTTTTAGGCAGGGATAGGCTTCTGTTTTAATCGCAAAACCCCTGTTAAAGGGTTACTGGGGGGGGGGGGGGGGGGGGCTGGAGGTTGTAGCTTATTTAGGGGAATGTAGAAGGTAACAATGGTTTCATTATCCGCAAGCAAAAAATTTAAAATTGTACGGCCTCTGCTAGTGGGATGTGGAACAAAGTGTAAAATATCACTCCAGATGGTGCATGATGAGCAAAAGACAGGGGGCTGCAATGCAGGAATGTGTCAAAATACACAGAGGAGACCTCTAACGTGTGACAGGCAATTGGGTGAGGGGTGCAGGCATGGGGAGAATGTGTCAGAGTGGCACTTATTACATTTATTTAGTCTTGAGAAGATGTTTGGGGAAGGGGACCATGATTAAAGGGAATTCTGTCTTCTGTTCTTGTCAGGTTCTCCTCTGCGCCTCTAATCAGTGTTCCAGTGTAGCGGAGTGCTGGTCCCTGAGGAAGGAGGGGCTGCCCCTCAATAATATATTCCAGCAGTTGTCCCCTGGAGGTAAGTTCTTCCATGAGCTGTATGTGGACACCAGAGCATCCTATCCATGTACCTTGCGTTCTTCTGTCATAACGGGCTATACAATTTAAAGGGGTTATCCAGGCAGCGCCGGCTGTCAGTACTGGCCGGGGCTTATAATCGTAGGCGCAGGTCTCACTGATATCAGTTGGAGCTGTGCTTATAATTGCAGGCTAGGGTCCCGTTGATTTTAGTGAGAGCCGTGCCTGCAATTACAAGCGCTGGCCATTACACAGATCGGAGCAGTGGCTTCCACTCCCACCCCGATGCGTCCCATTACTGACAGTCAGTGCTGCCTGGGGAACCCCTTTCAAAGGGTTCAAATTTTTCACCCAGTAGCCCCACGCACACGCACGCACGCGCAAGCCCAAAATGCCTTTCCCTACCTCCTTTTGTCTACAAGCAACCAGAGAGGTATCTGCCTACACATCCACAACTGAATTGTGAATCGTTTGCTCCTATATTGAGCCCCTCCGCACATGATCTGCGATAAAATGGAGCATGCTGCGATTTCTTTTTCTGCGCGTGACATCTGCAAATCAAATCCGCAGATGTTAATTGAAGTGCGGATGCCCCATGCTTCCCTATGGGCTGCTTGAACTGCCGATCGTCCGTGTGGGTGTCGCAATTCATATCCGCCCATTGATATTGGGCCTAGACATACTTTCAGATACTGGCTACATACTTTCCTTCTATTTCTGGCCCCTCAGTATGGGCAGGCCTTCACCTTGCTCCATTTCCTAGGAGCACCTTGCTGCTCTTCTAGACTTTCATGTTTAACAACACTTGAAGATGTAGGTAGATGACAGGACCGAGTCCTGGGAGGGGAGCCGCAGTCCAGGTACATGATGGCAATGACCAAGAAGGATGGGGGGAGTAACCTCAGGGAACGGAGAGAAGGTCCAGGCGCTCCTTCAGGGTTGACGCGGCATTTGAGTGGAGGAGGTGATTGGCCATGTCATGGCGATCAGGGCTGTCTGTCTATGCTCGGCCAGCATCTGAGAGGCTCTGCTTGCATGGTGACGGTTGTATGCTGGTTGTGCCCGGCCCCGAGGAGAGGCGCTGCTTCTCCACTGCCAGCAGTTTGTGCAGAGAGCACCGGTGCAATCAGAAAGGATACCCGCTAATAGGGGCATATTCGTTATCAACCGCTTGTGCGCCCTGGCCCTCTACTAGAGGACAGCTCCCTGGGCAGCCAGGTACAAGCATACGGGGCCATCAGAGTTTTGGGTGGGTTGAAATCTGGAGCGCGGTTCACTTTTTTTTGAAAATTACTTGTATTTAAAAAGTTGTCTTATTTTTAGTAGATGGGGATTGTGGGAATCCCCTTAAGGGATTTTCTAGGAGGAGTTGTGTTTTTTTGTTTTGCTTTTTTACGCAAAAAAAAAATAATTAAATTTACCCAGGCCACTAGAAGTTCAGAAAAGGAGATGCCTCCACATAACTGTCCGCACTGCGAGCTCCACTCACTCTCTTCACTAACGTACGCAATCTGCTTTTGTCTTGCAGTAAGTGATAAGCAGCCGATGATCCTGAAGTGGCGAATCTTATCCGCTACCAATGAGCTGGAGCGTGTGTCCGCCGTGGCGCTGCCCAAGCTGCCCATTTCCCTTACGAACACGGACATCAAAGTTGCAAATGATACCAAGTTCTATCCTGGTTTAGGTATGATGAGCCGAATCCTCGTGTTTCAGGTGACCTTTTTTTGCTGATCTTTAAATTGGTGGAACTTCATTTACACCCCTAAACCAACATCACTGGTGCTCATTAACCCCTTAGCGACCAAGCCTGTTTGTGCCTTAGTGCCGGAGCCAAATTTTGGAAACTTTAACATAGAATAACTCCGTAAAGATTTTGTATATCCAAGTGATTCTGTCTTTTTTTCATATTGTACTTCATCTTAGTAGTAAAAATAGACCAATTTTTAGAATTTGTCTATTTATTAAAGACACCAAAATTGGAAAGGTTTTTAATTTTTTTTTTTTTTATTTTTTTTTTATTTCACATCCTCAACAAATACGTGCGAACATACTAGACACCTTTTTTTAAAAGACCATTTTAAAGACAGGATTTTTTTTCTATAATGCACATGAAAATGAGGATTTGCACCCCAAAATGGATCCCCCTGTTTATTCCGCGTTCAGAAACCTACCCATTGTGGCCCTAATCTTCTGTCTGTATGCACAACGGGGCCCAAACCAAAAGGAGCAGCCGGTGGCTTTCAGAACAGAAATTTTACTTGAAGGTGTTTAGACCCCACTGCCCACTTGTAGAGCCCTCGAACGGCCTAAACTATAAAAAAAAAAAAAAAAAAAACCCTCACAAAGGACCCCATTTTGAAAACTAGACCCCCTAATAAATTCCTCTAAAAGAGAGAACTGCGTATTTTGATCCCACAGTTTTTGAATGAATGTAAGCAAAGCAGAAGAAAAAACAGTTTTGTGTTTGTTTTGTTTGTTTTTTTGGGATATTGTGTCATTGTCAAAGTGTGAGTGGTTGTGTGTTTTTTTTTTTGTTTTTTTTTTGGGTGGGGGCATCCTCAGCCCGGTCACCTTGTGTGCCCCCATCCACTAGTCCCAAAACCCCCTAACAGTCTGGTCAGACGCTCCTCTCTACTGGTGGTCTGTGGGGGGGGTCCTGAGCCCGGTCACCTTGTCACCCCCCCCCCCCCCCCCCCCTTCATCCACTGGTCCCAACACCCCCTAACAGTCTGGTCAAAACAGCCCAGGTGATGGGCAATACATTAATACGACCATCCAGCTTCTCAAATCCTAATAATGCGCCCCTCTCAGACTCTGGTAACGGGGTGACCTCTTTTCCGCTTAGGTAGAGCTTGTTGACCACTAGATGCCCCTACGATGCAGAAAAAGAGGTCACTACACACAAGGAGCCTCCTGGAGCCTCTTATAGGCCAAGAGGGGAACCACTTTTAGGGCCTCCGGTGACCGTCCATCTAATCGCCGCAACTCTCATCATATATCTGTCTGAGATGGAACCGCAGGACGGGGTCTGCATGAAAATCACAACTTCTTCTGGGGGTGGAGTGTAATTGGGCTTTCCTCCCGCTTGCAGGTCTCGCTCTGGCATTCCATGATGGCAATGTGCATATTGTGCACAGACTTTCCCTACAGACAATGGCTGTCTTATTTGGCTCCTCCATGCGCTCGTCTGAAGAACCCAGCCTAAAGCGCCAGCGATCGCCAACCCCGTGCGTACACTTTAAAGCTCTACAGATGTCTTGGACCTCTCTTGCTTTAGTTGGTTTGGACACGCAGGGAAAGGTTAGTAGAAAGAATATACACAACCTAAATGTGTAATAATACTCGTAAATGTCTGAGGGGTCTCCAGACTGGAGATGGGGCACTTCTGAAGAAGACTCTGCTGTTGGCTTGTATTCCTGGTCCTATTACAAGGCCTGTTAGATGGTTGGACGCCTTCCAGTAGGTGGCGCCGCAGAGGTGTTGTACTGTGTCCTGTCTGCATACTGAATTTCCCAAAAGAGCATTGCTTGACCTATAAGGCTGGGTTCACACAGGACGGACTTACTGCGGAATTTCTGTGCGGATTGTCCGCTCGCGGCTCCTAATCCCGGGATAAGCCAGCAAAGTGGATGAGATCTTTCAAAAAAATTTTTCCACAGCAGCCTCTCTCTTCTCTATGGGGAGAGATGGCTGCAGCGAAAATGCAGCTGCGGAATCCGTCCCGTGTGAACCCAGCCTGAGGGTATGTGGACACAGCGGACTCTGGCATGGGTTTTGCTCTAAAGCCGCAGCAGAAATCGGCTGAGCCACGTATTTTGTTGCAGAATGTACCTCAAAAATATGCGGCTTAGCTGCAGACTCCTGGCACTGATTTAAAGGTACAATCTGCGTGCAAAACTGTTCCAGGTTCTACTATGTGAGAAGTCCTCACGTCTGTCTGAGAGCTGTTGGACCTCTGGGACGTATAAACCGACAGGTATGTCTCCATTTTCAATACTTCCATGGCGTTACGGAAGTGGTCGAGCGTGGGCGTTACGGAAGTGGTCGAGCGTGGGCGTTACGGAAGTGGTCGAGCGGGCATGCTGTCTGAAGGGTTCAGAGAATGAAAAGTTCAGTATTGCCATTAGGTCACCTCTCAAACACGTCCACCACGTATTGCTCGGAGCATTGGCTTGGTATTTGGTTTCTCAGTTTGTCACTTGTAGGTTTTGTTTCTTATATTAACCCTTTCACTGACGAGAAAAGCCGTATGCCGTGCATGAATGCTCTAAACACCCTTGCCATAGCTTGGTATCGGGATAAAGTCTGCAATTTTGGCTTTCAGCTGATAACTTAATCCAGTTCCAGGCGCAGCATTGTGTGACGTCAAGGAGCTGTGTGAGCGCTTGTATGTCTTGAGTCTGTGCGAGGAACGCGGCCACTGATGGCAGGAAGAAGCTCCTACCCTGTTACTATCGTGTCATCCCCCTGCATAACCTCAGTGACCCCCGGGGGCTAAGAGTTGTTGGCTTTCTACTAAAGGAATGAAGTTCAAGAGCTTCAAGTTGAATCCCTCGCAGCAGCGCATGGTGCCCCTGCAGCGCGGGTAACATTCAGCCGACCTCTGCAGTAAAGCATTGAGGTTGTTGCTGCGTTACATGTGATGCAGTAAAACCATCGTATCTGGAGACGACTTACAAGTCCAACTCCACCCTCTTGAGTCAATAGTTTAAAGCTGGAATTGGGAGAGGGTGTAAAATCTGGATTTCCAGGGCGCCATCCCGTCCCGACGGCCCAATTTACATATGGAGGTTGCCCTCTGACCCAGGTAGGGACAGGAAGAGTTTAAAAGCACCTCCCTTTCCACCATGCTTTAGTGTCTTCCTGTCCCTACGGTGGCCAGATGAAGCAAGCTCCAGGAACCTAGGAGAAGAAAATCCTTACCGCACGCTGTGCGAGTCCCCTGGAGTGTAGAGGTCGGGGCTGCGTACCTCGGCAGTCCCTGCATCCCCGACCGGCGACGGAGCCATAAGTCGCCTCAGTAGCGCTGGTCTCCCTCGCGCGGTCTGCATGTTCGGGACGCCGCTGCCGCGATGGGATAGTTCCTCCTGGCAGGGGAACGGCAGCGGCGGCCTCCTTGGTCCTCGGCACGCATAGCGGTGACGTCATCCGGCGTGGTGACGTCACGCGCTCAACGTAGGGGCATGGCTACCGGCGAGAACCCGGAAATGGGCGCCAAATTTGAAAATCCTCCCCATATAAGCAGGCTAAACTCCATGGAGGATCCTGCTGACTGCCAGACAGTGCAAGTGAGTATGTCTACCCGCGACAGCTCAGCACGAGAGGGAGAGACCGATACCCTACAAACTGTAAGTAGGCTATATGCCAAAAGGAATGCGCAAAATTGCTACTTGTACCAAGTCGGATGCATATATGTTCCCCTTTTTTCTTCTCTCCCCTCTCCCCCATTTTTGCATGGGTAGATGGATAAGGAAGGTCCAAAGAAAACGGACCCCAGAAAAAAGTCAAAAAAATGTGTCCTCTGCAGCAAAAGGCTCGAGGAAAGTTATAAAAAGCCCTTATGCGAGGAATGCACGGGGAAGATACTTGCAGAAGAAAAAGCAGCGTTTAAATCTGACATCCGCTGTATGATCAGGGAAGAATTACAGGCCTCCATGGCGTCCCTTCCCCAGGCCCAGCCAGGTCCGTCACGGGTCCCTAAAAGACCAAGACAGACCGAATCGGCGAGCTCAATCTCCGGTGAATCACTGGAGCTCCTGTCTGAAGGAGAACTAGAAGACCCGCCAGTACTTACAGAGGATGAGAAAAAATATTATTTCTCATCAAACGACATTGCGCACCTCATCAAGGCAGTGAGGGAGACAATGCAAATAGAAGAGGAGCACCCGCCTAGGACAATCCTAGATGAAATGTTCGGCGGCCTCCGGTCAAGGAGAAAGACCATGTTCCCGGTCAATCAGACCCTGCAACAAGTGATTGCAGATGAATGGCAGGAGCCGGAGAAAAGAATAGCGGTTTCAAGGGAAATCCGAAACCGTCTCGCGTTCGCTACTGAGGACGTCCGCCTGTACAGGGAGACCCCTAAGGTGGATATACAAATCGCAAAGGTGGCCAAGAAAACCCTCTTGCCCTTTTGAAGACACTTCTCAGCTGTCTGATCCGATGGATAAAAAGATCGATGGATTAATGAAGAAAGCCTGGGAGGCAATATCCTTTACCATTGAGGCCAACATAGCCTCAACTTCTGTGGCCAGATCCATGGTCCTATGGCTAAACAGGCTGGAAGCCGCCATCAAAGATCTGGCCCCCAGAGAGGAGTTAGCCAGTTGTCTTCCGCTCCTAAAAATGGCTACTGCTTTCCTGGCCGACGCATCAGCGGAGACGGTGAGATACGGTGCAAAAACCGGAGTCCTTAGCAATTCATCAAGAAGGGCATTATCGCTGAAGACATGGGCCGCAGATATAACATCTAAAAACAAGCTCTGCGCCATCCCCTTCCAAGGGGAATACATGTTTGGGCCTGTCCTGGACAAAATCCTGGAGAAAGTCGGCGACAAGAGCAAGACCCTGCCCGACAGCCTTACAGGAAACCATCTTTTCTGAGGAAGACACGTCAGCCACCTCCCGAAGTTAAAGGGAAGGCTGGAAGATGGTCGTACCCCAAGGGGGGTCGGGGTAAGGAAGCTCAACCCTCTCCTGAACAAACAGGGGGTAGATTAGCAGGCTATCTAAGTCAGTGGCAGGGGATAACATCTAACCCCTGGGTACTCCGAATAATCGAAGCAGGGTACCGAATTGAGTTCCACTCTACCCCCTGGGAGATTCTTCATAACCTCCCCTGGGTCCCTACAGGAACAAGGGAACCTCATAGAGGGTGTACAGGAACTCAAGGACCTAGGGGTCATTGCACAAGTCCTTGATCATGAAAGGGGTGAGGGATTCTATTCCCCCTATTTCTAATCAAAAAAACAAATGGTTCCATTAGGACTATCTTTAACCTTAAAGCCCTAAATAAATTTATTTCATACAAAAATTTTTAGATGGCAACAGTGAGGTCTATCGTCCTACTAATAGACCGGGATAGTGTAATGTGCACTATAGATCTCAAAGATGCATACTACCACGTCCCAATAGCTGCAGTCCATCACAAGTACTTGAGATTCGCTCTGCAGGAGGGGGATAGGATCCAACATTATCAGTTTACAGCCCTTCCATTCGGAATCTCCACCACCCCTCGGGTGTTCACCAAGATAATAGAGATGGTAGCCTATTTCAGATGGAACCAAATCTGTATATTCCCATATCTGGATGACTTGTTAGTGTCAAGGACAGAAAAGACTATACGTATAGACCTATCCATGGTCTTGTCTACCCTAAACAGTTTAGGGTGGATAGTCAACAAACAAAAGTCCGACCTGAACCCAGGTACACAGAAGGTATACCTGGGTGTATTGCTAGACTCCCACATCCAGGAATCTCGGCTTCCATCATCTAGGAAGGAAGACCTGATCCAAAGAGTTACCTCCCTCTGTCAGGCTACGACGGTTTCTATCAGAGAAACAATGAAGGTGCTGGGCATTCTAACAGCCTGCATTCAGATAGTACCATGGGCACAAGCCCATACTCGACAACTACAAGGATTCATCCTTGGCAAGTGGGACAAACGGCAGACATCCCTGGATAAGAAGATGAGCTTGTCCGTCCGAGTCCCTACGCTGGTGGACCTCGCAGAGGAACCTAAGCAAAGGTACCTCCTGGTCGCAAGAACCTACTGTACCCATCACAACAGATTGCCAGCAAAACAGGATGGGGAGCGCAAGTAGCCGACCTAAATATACAGGGAATCTGGGACTCCCAAGTAGCTAAGCGCTCATCGAATTTCAGAGAATTAAGGGCAATCTGGGAGGCCCTTCAGGCAGCAGAACCCCTTGTAAGAGGAAGGCATATTAAAATTCTGACTGATAATATGACAGCTCTGTCGTTTGTTCGTCACCAGGGGGGAACGCGACACCCACACCTGCAACAACTGGCGATAAAGATACTCAGATGGGCGGAATCCAACGTGCTGTCTCTCTCAGCGATCCACCTAAAAGGGTCCACAAACGTCGTTGCCTACTTCCTGAGCAGACAGAGCATCCTTCCAGGAGAATGGGGGCTGAACCAGTGAGTCTTCGACCAACTAATGTGCCAGTGGGGAGAACCGCAGATAGACCTGTTCGCCACAAGGAAAAATTCAAAGTGCCGGGACTTTTACTCGCTGAATCCCAGAGACAATCCGTGCGGAGTAGATGCCCTGTCCCAAAGCTGGGACATGGACCTAGCCTATGCCTTTCCCCCTTTCCCACTGATCCCCCACACCCTCAGGAAAATCCAGACCAGCAGGGTGTCAGTCATCCTAGTTGCCCCCATGTGGGACAAGAGGCCCTGGTATCCCCTACTAAAAGGCTTGACTATTCGGGGTCCACCTCTACTACCAGTAGTGGATGATCTCCTGCTCCAGGGCCCGCTAACATACCCGGGGGTCGAAAATTTGAATCTAGCAGCATGGATGCTGAAAGCATGATACTGCGTGGGAAGGGACTCTCCCATAAAGTAATTACCACCCTTACAAAGAGCCGTAAACCTATCACGACAGCCATCTACGATAGGATATGGAGGAAGTTCACAGACTTCTGCAAAATAGATACAGGGAAAATCCCAGGGATTGACATACCCGCAATCCTGGGATTTCTACAGGCAGGCCTAGAGAAAGGCCTTCGCCCAAGAACCCTTAAGGTTCATACAGCAGCACTAGGATCCTACCTAGACTTCCCTTTGGCAGAACACCGCTGGGTGCGTAGGTTTCTCAAAGGGGCAGAAAGACTTCGACCCTTTATTAGAGAAACTTTCCCTACCTGGGACCTAAACTTAGTCCTAGTAAGTCGCCCTTTTAGTCGCTATAACTTCGGCTCGGAGAATAGGGGAATTACAAGCCTTATACTGTATTGAACCATACATGGTAATACAAGATAACAGAATTACCTTTAAATTGGACCCAGCCTTTCTACCGAAGGTAATGTCAAATTTTCATAGGGAGCAGACGATCACTCTGCCCTCCTTCTGTCAAAATCCCCGCAATGAAAAAGAACGAGAATTTCATAGCCTAGCTGTTAGGAGAGCCGTTCTAGCGTATCTAGAGGCTACCCGCTCTTTCCGTAAAAATAACCTCTTTATCCAATTTCAGGGGCCGGCAAAAGGAAAGACGACATCTAAGGGCACCATTGCGAGGTGGATTAAGACTGCCATCCAAGAGGCATATAAAGCCAGGGGTCTCGATCCTCCGGGGAAAATTAGAGCCCACTCCACACGCTCTCTCTCCTCCTCTTGGGCAGAAAAAGGCCAGGCGTCTGCCGAGCGAATTTGCAAAGCAGCCACCTGGTCTAGCATACATACATTTATCAGACACTACAGGGTTAACGTCCAGTCGGACAAAGACCTGGGCTATGGACGAAAAGTCCTTCAGGCAGTAGTCCCGCCCTAGAGCCACGTATAATTTGGTATACTCCATATGTAATGGGGCCGTCGGGATGACGCCCTGGAAAGATACAGATTACTTACCGGTAGTCCCATTTCCAGGAGTCATCACGACGGCCCGTAGTTCCCTCCCTTTTAGAGTAGTTTATGTTCTTTCAATGTAAATATGACCGAAGAAAGGTAAATTTTGGTTTAGCAAACATTGTCCACCGTAATAATTTGTAAGTCACTAAAGCATGGTGGAAGGGGAGGTGCTTTTAAACTCTTCCTGTCCCTACCTGGGTCAGAGGGCAACCTCCATATGTAAACGGGGCCGTCGTGATGACTCCTGGAAATGGGACTACCGGTAAGTAATCCGTATCTTTTTCCATTATAGTCGTTCTTTGTTTTAGGCCAGTCTCTCTCACTGTTGTTTGTTTGTTTGTTTGTTTGTTTGTTTTTTTTTTTTTTTTTTTTTTTAAAGAGTTTTTAGTTTTTAACGCCTCCATTCATTTCAATGGGGCTCCTCAGACGAGCGTTTGAATGTGGCGTTGTGACACCGCGATTTTCAAATGCTGTCTGCTTTATTGTAGTACTTTTTAGCGCATCTCCTCACCCGTTGTATTGCTGGGGTCCTTACATTAAACCCTTCACAGATATAGATATTTAAAATTTAATGACTTTTATTAACCCTATCCAATCCAATTTGTATCCTGGTTTTCCTAAGGGGCTTACACTTTTTTTGCCTCTATACTATGGCGCTATATGCTGGCTAATGCCAGTACTGCATGAGGTGACACGTTGGATAGGCTCCGACAGCAGAGAGGCTGGCAATATACAGTAAGAGAACCCCGATGGACGTCTTCCAACATCAGAGCTGTACAGCCTTAAATCATAATGTCTTCAGAGGTCAGACAGTGGATTGGAAAGGGTTAATAAATACTAAAAACATGGGCTCACAAATAACACTTCTAGACAATACGCAAAAGAATAAGTAACACACATATGAAAGGGATCAACCCTAATTAGGGATCGTGTGGGGTAATGTGTCTCCCAGGTGTAGTAGTAGAAGTAAGTACCGCTCATAGATATGGAGACCGGGTAAGGGTTCCAGTAGTTGACAAAGATTTTTTGCCCCCCTTTTCTGTGTCCCAAACTGGAGGATAGATGTTTGAGGACTGGTGCGGTACACGAATCGATACCCACTTAAAGCTAGATCTGAGGCTGTCATCCGCTACTTTGAGGTGCCACTTGACAGACCTGAAGTGATATTGGTATATATCACTTTATATGCCAGAATCTAACTAAAAAGACCATTTAAAACTAAATCCGTCAGCGGCACTAATTTAAGATACCGCGTCGGTAATGGCAATCTCGAAGTGGGGACCGTAATTTTACGGAAATATCGAATAAGTGGCACTACTCAAACAGGACCAAATCGTTGTTAACGTCCTGATGGAGTAACAATCTTGCTCTACGACTATTTAGATATATGAACTAATGGGTGATTATCACCCGCGCTCCTGAGGAACTGCCCTTTACCAGGACAGGGAAACGCGTCGAGCCCTTTGAACCTTGAGCCTTTTGAGCCCTTCTTGTTCAGCATCATTGATGTGCAATGAGCCCATGTTCCTAGCACCTTCATATGTGCCAACAGAAGTGTGCTGGAACTGAGCATCCATTGGAAACCTCAAGCATCATCAATATGCAAAACAATATCGTGGTTTAAGCGAGCTTTCGGAGCCGCTCTTGTCCAGCATTGCTGATGTACAATGAGTCCATGCTTCTAGCACATGTTTATATGTCAACAATAATGTGCTGGAACTGAGCCCTCATTGAAAACGGTTTTAAGCATCATCAACATGCTAAACAATATCGTGGTTTAAGTGGGTATCGATTCGTGTACCGCACCACTTTTCAAACATCTATCCTCCAGTTTCGGACACAGAAAAGGGGGGGCAAAAAATCTTTGTCAACTACTGGAACCCTTACCGGGTCTCTATATCTATGAGCGGTACTTACTTCTCCTACTACACCTGGGAGACACATTACCCCACACGATCCCTAATTAGGGGTGATCCCTTTCATATGTGTGTTACTTATTCTTTTGCGTATTGTCTAGAAGTGTTATTTGTGAGCCCATGTTTTTAGTATTTATTAATAAAAGTCATTAAATTTTAACCCTTTCCAATCCATTTATTTTTTTCTCACCCATTCTCCCCAGCTCCAAATAAATTGGAGCTAGGGAGAATGGGTGAGAAAAAATACATTTCACTGCACCCTCCCGAACTGACAGAGTTCAGGAGGGTGCAGGGAGGGACCTGCTTACCTGTCCGGCGTCTTCCGCATTCTCCTTCTGCCTCCCGGCTCGGCGCTCATGTGACCGCTGGGGTCAGGTGGCACCTGGTGGTCACATGATCGCCGGGCCGGAGACAGAAGGAGAATGCGGAAGACGCCGGTCAGGTAAGCAGACCTCCCACGGTGCAGGCTCCCGGCTCGGCGTTCATGTGACCGCCGGGGGTCAGGCAACACCGGCGGTCACATGATCGCCGGCCGGAATCCATGCATTGCATAGCGCTAATTGAGCGCTATGTAATGTGTAAAGGAGAAGGCAGAAAGGGTTAAAAACCCTTTCTGCCTTCTCCTCGGGGGTCCTCGAAGAGGATCAGTGCAGGAGTGTATCTGCACCCGATGTGTCTGACGATCGGGTGCAGATCCACTCCTGCACTGCAGTGTCGGGCCTGCCCCGACATCGGAGCTGTGGAGGGAAATTATGATGTCGGGGCAGGCCCGATATTGGACTGGAAAGGGTTAAATATCTATCTGTGAAGGGTCTCTGAAAAATTATATAGATTTCTATACCACTGTGATTTCGTTGGTCCTTACATTAAAGCCACGTTTGAAACGCAGCATTTTCACAAAGGTGTCTGAGGAACCTTTGACCTTCTCCTGATTTTTGGCCTCAATGCTAAACGAATTGTGCAATGTGACGAACGCCTGGCTTGGGATATGTGTTCTCCGATATGGTTGTGGCCTCTGGGAGGTGCAGGTCACACATTACATTCATTACATCAGATCCTCTAGGTTTTCTCACTGACTTGATCTGTTTTACAGCTCAGCATGCTGAGGGTCTCCCCTTCCATGGGACACGCGCTAGATATGACTACATCCCTTCGCCATCTCCTGTTCCTTCTGGAGTACTGCATGGTGACGGGCTACGACTGGTGGGATATTCTGCTTCATGTGCAGCCGAACATGGTACACAATCTGGTTGAGAAGCTACATGAGGAGTACACCAAACAGAATGCTGCCCTGCAACAGGTGAGCGCTCTCCGTCACATCACTCATTGTGCAAAGACATGTAGTCCGGCTAACCACTTAGATGCTGCAATCAACGCTGACCGTAGCATCTAAGTGGGTAAATGGCCATAGTAGGAGCCAACTCCGATCACGGCTGTTGTTGGGCAACTCCTGCTCCCTAGAACATATAGCTATGTCTTAGGTTGTCAAAGGGTAAAAGATGTTCTGCACACTCTTCCTTCTGGGAATCCGTAGCAGTCCAGGCATCAGACTTCACAAATGCAATCTGTTGTCTCTCACTGTATCTGTACTGTTTAAGGAGACTACTTTTGCTGTGTTTTTTTTTTTTTTTTTTTTTCTCCTTTCACCACGGAAGGATATATATTCGAAAAGCAATTAAAACTCTTGTTAACCCTTTCAGGTTCTTTCCACCAGGATCCTGTCCATGAAGGCATCCCTCTGTAAACTGTCTCCTAGCACAATCACCCGTGTCTGTGACTACCATGCCAAACTGTTCCTCATCTCCATCAGCTGCACCCTGAAGTCTTTGCTTCGGCCTCATGTTCTCAACACCCCTGACAAGAGTCCCGGGGACCGGCTTACTGAGATCTGCAATAAGTTCCCTGACAACGGTAAGGGTCTTGGAGCTAATGTGCCGTTTGTCCATTCTGAGGTGTAAAACTAAGGAGTAAATGGTTTGGTCTCTAGATATAGACAAGGTTATGATTAACCTGAAGACGGAGGAGTTCGTACTTGACATGCCAACCCTTCAGTCTCTGCAGCAGCTTATCCAGTGGATTGGTGACTTTGTGTTGTATCTCTTGGCAAGCCTTCCCAATCAGGTAACTTATTGTTAGGAAGCAACGTGCTCCATGCTTCAATTGCTTGAGCGTTGGAATGTCACTATAGATCCACTCCAACTTTTTGACAATACACTTTTTATGCAATCCCTAACAACCGATTCTTGGTAATACACCACCTCAGTCTGACTACTTCACATGGCTCTAGGTGTGGTGTGCCTGGGAAGTTCCACCAGCCCTGCACACTACATGTCCTGTTCTCGTCCCATAGGCCATTATGGGGTGCACAGATGGCCCCCGGCGTCCTTTGGAGCCATAGACAGTGTGCCTCCGTACGGCACCCTTTATGGAAATACTGCCTCTCCAAAGGACTGTGAGCGAAACACGTCAGAAGCGCAAATATCTGACAATTGTGAGGAATTGAAACGCAAACCATATTAAGTTGTAGAACTTGAAGCTTGTCCTGTTACTGGAGAAGCCAAATGCCTAACAACAGGCAGTAGATTGCAAAGGTGCTGGAAGGGAGACCCCCCCTCGTGGCAGCCGCTACAAAACTTGATTTTCAGTAGTAACACAAGAAAATAATGTTAGTTTATTACAAGACTGATGACAGAAGTTGTATGAAGAGTTAATGTCCATAAGATACCCCATTTATGACTCTTCTGGTAATGTGGCAGAGGCGACCTGTTAGTGTAATTCTCTACTATTTCCTATACGCCTGATCAGGAAGTGTTCTCTTACACCACTACATTTGTCGTATGGCTGTCTGACACTAGTGTGTGATATGTGATTTGGAATGTACCCAACAGGGCTCCTCCTTCCGCCCCGGACACAGCTTTCTGCGTGACGGGGCATCGCTGGGTACTCTGCGTGAATTGATGGTGATGATCCGAATTTGGGGTCTTCTGAAACCGAGCTGCCTTCCAGTGTATACGGCTACGTCAGATACGCAGGACAGCATGTCCCTCCTCTTCCGCCTGCTCACTCGCCTCTGGATGTGCTGTAAGAATACCTCCTGGGGTTTCGCACGTGAAGAATATTCATCCATTTAATTTGTTTTTCCAACTTTATAATTGCAGCCTAAAAAGGCTGATCTGTAACTGGGGGAAATGTTCCACCATCAGGCTGTCACTTGTCTCTGAAGGGGTATTCCCATCTCTGCTGTTTATAGCTAAGATGGGGGAACGCCGCCGCTCTCTTCCAACCACTAGTCAGAGCCGAGCGGGCAGCACAGTGCTGTTTCTGTAGCTCGTTGGTGTGATTGGAAGCAGCGCAGCGCTCTATGCCTCTTCCGTAACTCCTCGCGTTACATAAACAGCGTTGTACTGCACGGTTTCTGTAGCTCCTTTCACTTCAACGAGGGCTACGGAAACGGTGCGACACGAAGCGCTTGGCTCTCACCGTAGACTTTGCAGTGGTTTCCCATCTCGGCTGTGAAAAGCAGATATGGAAATGCCCCTTTAACAGTTCTCTATTTAAAGGGGTTGTCCCGCGAAAGCAAGTGGGGTTATACACTTCTGTATGGCCATATTAATGCACTTTGTAATGTACATCGTGCATTAATTATGAGCCATACAGAAGTTATAAGAAATTTTTCACTTACCTGTTCCGTTGCTGGCGTCCTCGTTTCCATGGAGCCCGTCTAATTTTCGGCGTCTAATGGCCAAATTAGACGCGCTTGCGCAGTCTGGGTCTTCTTCTCTTCTCAATGGGGCTCCGTGTAGCTCCGCCCCGTCACGTGCCGATTCCAGCCAATCAGGAGGCTGGAATCGGCAATGGACCGCACAGAAGAGCTGCGGTCCACGGAGGGAGAAGATCCCGGCGGCCATCTTCAGCAGGTAAGTAAGAAGTCACTGGAGCGCGGGGATTCAGGTAAGCGCTGTGCGGTGTTCTTTTTTAACCCCTGCATCGGGGTTGTCTCGCGCCGAACGGGGGGGGGTTGAAAAAAAAAAAAAAAAAATTGTTTCGGCGCGGGACAACCCCTTTAAAGAGTTCTCTGTGACTTGACTGATGGCCTATGCTGTGGATAATTCATCAGTAGTTGATTGCCGGGGGTCTGACACTCGGGACCCTGGAAATCGGCTGATATCAGGCTGGCCCTGGAAGCTGACCCCAAGCATTATAGATCTAGCGACTCTGCTTGCATTACATGGCCAAAATACCGGAGTCTGAGTCCGGTCATCTTGAACATATCGATTACCCGTCTAGTGCAATTCGCTAATTCCAAGAATCTCAGTGTTAAGTCTCGTCATTGAGCGTTTCACAATGTCCGCTTTCCCAGACTCGTGCCCCGCTCATCCCATGCTGCTAGTATGTGAGCTTTGGTACAGCGCAGTCCTTTGCTTTAGCTAATCCCAAACGTCACTTCCCCACCAAGCTATGTCAAGTTAGTGCCAGGAATTTCTGCATAGTTATGTGGTGTTTGTAAATGAGTTGAACCACTTACTCCATAGCGAACACTCTTCTCTTGTAGGCCGTGATGAAAACCATCCATGTGAACCGGATGAGGCTTTGATAGATGAGTGCTGCCTATTACCAAGCCAGTTTCTCATCCCTAACATGGACTGGTTGCCCCTTGCAAATGGGTTAATCAGCCGACTGCAGAGCAAGCTACCCCTACGGCTGCAGTTTGGGAAACCACCGGGTGCGCCCAGCCACGCTTCTGTACAATATGAGGCTTATACAAGGTAAGTCGGGACATGAAATGATGATTTGCAGTCGTTTCAGTCTTCGCCCACAGTTGGCTAACCCCATGATGTCACACCTGTTTAAAACATTTTTGTGCACGATGGAATACTACTTTTTGCCACATATGAATAACATTGTGTGACTGCAGTTTAATCGCAGTCTTTAGTGTGCGCACTTTGGGTTCTGACTCTTACACTTCTTTTTTTACACTCAGATCACCCACCCAACCTAAGATTGATCATCTAAGAAGACTACATCTAGGAACCTGTCCCACGGAGGCCTGCAAGTCCTGCACTCGGTGAGTCTGATGGGCTCCCTTAGACATCTAACGGATATATATATCTGTTAGATGTCTGGGAAGCGTTAACACACAGAACAATTGGGTTGTAATCTGGATATTTCCTGTAGGTTGGGGGCCCTTGTGAAGTCAATCATCTGATGGGATACATTGTACCCTTGTGCTGGAGCAAGGTGGTGTGCTGCATCTCATGAGCATGGAGCAGACACTGGGATATGCCCGTTACCCTTCTACAGCCCTGTCGACTGTTATGTATCAACCCTGGTATCTGCTTCTTCGGGTGTAGAGGAACGGGAGGAGCGCTGCTTGAGTACTACAAAATAACCTCCAATAGACTACTGGTCTGCATGTTTTGAACCAAATGGACCTGAAGTCCTGTAGTGGGACCAGCGCTCACAGCCCGGCACCATATAGCTTGATTGGAGGTCACCAGAGAAATTAAAATTGACAGGTCTGCCACTAGCAGCCAGTTGAGAGCAGGTTCACAGGCGTTCTGCTGCCTATATCCGCGTCCAGCCTGACTGGGTTGATGTCGGTCAGTGATGGCCTGGAGAGGCATATTCGTGGAGGGTTGTAGCCAATGGTACCCTCACTGCTATCGGGTACCAGGGTGAGAACCGCAGAGCCATTGTTGGTCCTTATGCTGGTGCAGGACAATGCCCGGCCTCATGCGGTCAGCGTATGTAGGAAGTTCTTTGATGGCATTGACTAGTCTGTGTTCCCCAGCTCTGAATCTAATTGAGAACCTCTAGTAGATTTTGTATCTGTGCATAGAATGCTATAAAGTAGTGCCAAAAACTGTCCAGGATCTCTGTGATATCCTGATATGGAAGGAGATCCCCATCCCAGGACACCGTGTGCCATCTCCTAAGGAGCCTGCCCGGTTGTTGGGAGTGCACACAGGCACAATCCCTTTAAAGTGTGCGTGCGTGTTGCCAGTATCGGGCACCATTACTAGTCCCGCTGAGGTGGGTGGTGTCACTATTACTGCTTGGGCAACTACTGGGGGTCGCTATTACTGCTGGGGGGGGGGGGGGGAGGGGGGGTTGCTATTTACTGCTGGGGCGGCTATTGGGGGGGAGGGGGCTCACTATTTACTGCTGGGGTGGCTATTAGGGGGGGGCTCACTATTTACTGCTGGGGTGGCTATTAGGGGGGGATTGCTATTTACTGCTGGGGCAGCTATTGGCGGTTGCTATTACTGCTGGGGCAGCTATTGGCGGTTGCTATTACTGCTGGGGCAGCTATTGGCAGTTGCTATTACTGCTGGGGCAGCTATTGGGGGGGGTTGCTTTTACTGCTGGGGCAGCTATCATGTGTACACGCGTGTTGCCAGTATCGGGCACTATTACTAGTCCCGCTGAGGTGGGTGGTGTCACTATTACTGCTTGGGCAACTACTGGGGGTCGCTATTACTGCTGGGGGGGGGGGGTTGCTATTTACTGCTGGGGTGGCTATTGGGGGGAGGGGGGTCGCTATTTACTACTGAGGTGGTTGAGTACGGGCGCTATTTATTGCTGGGGTGGCTATTGGGGGGGGGGGGCTCACTATTTACTGCTGGGGTGGCTACTAGGGGGGGATTGCTATTTACTGCTGGGGCAGCTATTGGGGGTTGCTATTACTGCTGGGGCGGCTATTCGGGGGGGGGTCGCTATTTACTGCTGAGGTGGTTGAGTACGGGCGCTATTTACTGCTGGGGTGGCTATTGGGGGGGGGGGGGGCTCGCTATTTACTGCTGGGGTGGCTATTAGGGGGGGATTGCTATTTACTGCTGGGGCAGCTATTGGGGGTTGCTATTACTGCTGGGGCAGCTATTGGCGGTTGCTATTACTGCTGGGGCAGCTATTGGCGGTTGCTATTACTGCTGGGGCAGCTATTGGCGGTTGCTATTACTGCTGGGGCAGCTATTGGCGGTTGCTATTACTGCTGGGGCAGCTATTGGCGGTTGCTATTACTGCTGGGGCAGCTATTGGCGGTTGCTATTACTGCTGGGGCAGCTATTGGCGGTTGCTTTTACTGCTGGGGCAGCTATCATGTGTAATACTGTCTGCCAAGCTGATGTATTTAAGCCGGTCCTGTCTGATACCTGTGCTCAGATGACATACCACACAGGATCTGCTTACATAGAGCAGCTCAGCAGATGTATCACCCATGATCGGCTTAGATACATCTGCACATTGAACTAAAGATGAATTTAAGCCAATGGGACGATATATTTTAGACAGAACGAATGTCAGGCAAACTGGCGGCGGTTCAGTACGGAGCGGCTGCTATTTACACGGAACACGTCGTTTAGGACTTTAGCTGCATAAAATCCTGAACGAGGAGTGTAAATAAACAGTTTCCTGGCCCCGCCCCCTCTAAGTTCACTCTACAGCAGGAGAACGTCCAGTACTGTAGAGGGAACTTGGAGGAGGTGGAGCCTGGGCGGGGCGGGAGACAGTTTAATGGAGGTGGGCGGGGCCTGGAGACATTGCGTTTTGTTTTTTTTTAAATTCAATGTGTCCTGCTGTCATCAGGAGCGCACACAGAGGGGGGAGGCGCAGGGCATTGTGGGAAGGCAGCACAACGGTGCCATCTTTTGAGAGCTGCTTTCAACATCAGATTGCAAAGTAAGGAAGACATAACTGATGATAATCCTGATTTCAGCCACGGATTAGCATGTGGATCAGCTCCATCATTGTTCATTCGCTGTAATCTGAAGCTATTCAGCACGTAACCCGTAACCACAAGGAACATACTGAGGATGGTGAAAGAATCTGCTAAGTGTTAACCTGGCTCAAGACTTTTATTACCACAAGCCCATAATGGCTGAACACAAAGTATGGCGCAAGTTGGCTGCACTGCAGGTCACACTGTTGTCCCACAGAGCCGGCTTCTGGCCTTCAGGTCTTTTCTACACGATCTGCACACGGGACGGAGGTGGTCCGCAGCGCTGTTGCAAATTCCACAATTAAAAACGCAACAAAACTTGTGTCTCCCGTCTGAAATCGGCAACCTTCATTCTGCAGCTAAGACTTTCCTGCTGTGTAATTTTAATATTGTGGCTTTGAAGTAAAGACATGCGGAATGCACGCCCCATGGGGGTAACGCTGCGCCCTGAAGGATCCCGGGCTGATAATGGCAACTGCTGCAACCGCGTCCTTCCAGATGATACATACGAACCCCTCTCTACACCCTCATTGGTGGGAACTATTTGTGAGTCTTCGGGCATAGGGTGGGCACCGCCATTCAGGCAAAAAGGTTAGATCGTTCCCAGTCTGACAGTGAATAGCGAAGATCTGCCTGTTTTATCTGAACTTGGAGGCTCGGTGTAAATATATGTATTTTATCCTCAGGTGCGGCTGTGTAACAATGCTGAAGTCCCCGAACAAGGCAACAGCAGTGAAGCAATGGGAGCAGCGATGGATCAAAACCTGCCTGTGTGGGGGGCTGTGGAGAAAAATGCCCCACACCTATTCATGACCGAATGTGATCAGACCACTGGGAATCGTCACTCGGGGACTTCTGTTCGAGTAATTTCCGTATCTGGAAGTCCACAATGTAAAGTTTCTTCTACCTAGTTTCTTGTATTGGTCACCAAAGTGTAAATACGACAATATTAACCTGTTTTTATATTTTGTGTCACTGGAATAAAACCGGATGGCTCTGAGTTGGCGTCCGGCAATGTTGCTGCTATTAGAAGGGTGATGATAATTAGAATTACGGTCAAATAATTTGATCTGCTGGTAGGTGACCCTAATACAAAACATGGCATTTTCTAGCAGGAACTGGTCAGGCTGTATGTATTTGGGTGCAAAATGATACTGCTAGATCATCTAGGATGGGTAATGAGAAGTGAGATGACCCTAAAGTGTTTGATCAGCTGAATTACAATCAAAAATACACTTTATGAAAGTAATATGTAGGTTAAGACCAAATATTAGGAACCTCGTTCCTCTTTGGGCTTTATGTAAAATGTCCCACTTACGAGCCTCGTGTAAGACTGCTGTCCTCTTGGCAATTGCCACCACCAAGAGAGTAAGTGAGCTGCAGGCCGTCGGTACGAGTATATGGTGTAGAATTCTATCGAACTTTTTTTTTTTTCTTCAAGTTGAGCCCTCTTTCTACCAAAAGTTGTTTCAGGCTGTCATAGACCACAGGATGTGTTTGGTTCCAACTTGTTTTATCAAAATCCAGCCAGTGAGGAGTTTAGTTTCCACCTTCTGGATGTTAGTAGTTCTCCGCTACCTAGAATCTCCTAAATCCCATAGGAAAGATGTCCCTCTCCTTCTACAGTATGGAGGCCACAAAGCCTCGGCCTTCCAGCACCATATATATATAAAGGGGTACCATTAGTGAAGGCTACCGCCCAAAAGGTCTCCAGACACCACTAGTTCAGAAAGCCCACCCAACTAGATTTGTCGGTTTCTTTGGCCTATGGAAGCACAAGCTTTTTCAGCTGAACTCCCAGAGCAGCCGCTTGGTCTCCCCACATCCTTCATACAACAGTATAGACTGGACCTTCCCTCTGGTTGGGGTACAGGCTTTAGTAGGAAAGTTCTCCGGGCCGCTATCATTCCGTAAAGTGATCTGGTATATGGAGGATGATTGGAGAAGATTGGAATTGGGGCCCTTTAACACGGAACGATAATCGTTCAGGTTCTTGCTGGATGCGATCTCCTCCACCTCCATTCACGGAGTCATCCTCGCTGCTGCCTGAAACCACAAGAGGGATTCTTACTGGTACAACGGACAGGCACCAACGCGCCTGACAGTCATCCCAGGTCAAAATGGCCTTAGTCTTGCAGTAATCCAGTTTCCAGGAATCTTCCACACCAACACCCTTATCTTTCCCTTATGTTTTAAGTATTAAGCCTCACTCACACAAGCTTTATAAGCAGTGCTGAAATCCCATTGCTTTGCATTCAGACGGCATGGAAAAAAAAAACTCAGCATGTCCTATTTTAGTTCATATGACAGACCAAAACAACCCTATTGACTTCAATGGGCTATGTAAATGTGCAGTAAGTAGGCTGTAATGGGATTTTACACTGATTAATTCCTTTTAGAATACAAAGAGCGGAAGATGAAAGTTTTATGGCCCATTTAGACACTTATCGCTCAAAAGCCATCTTCCAACAGCCCCCTCCCCCAACGCTGCGTTTACTGCAATCTCAGCAGTGCTGGCATGCGCTATGCCAGCAGTTTGGCAGTGGTTTCAGCACAGCTGAAAAAAAGCCGTAAAGGAAGTGGGGAAATATATAAATAAAATACTCACCTAATAGGCACAGGCACTTGTCAGAGCATCTCTTGCTAGCAACAGAGTTCAAGACCACGCCTCCAGCAAGATTGCTCTGATTGGCTGAGCCGTGAGCCATTCATTGAATGGCTGTGATTGGTGCAACCAGCACTGGCTGTGACTGGTGTTAGATTAGCCAATTAGAGCAATCTCTTGCTGGAGGGGAGGTCTTCATAGACCATCATGAGCAAAAGTTCCTCTGACAAGTGCCAAGAGCCCCTAGAAGCAGCACCAGCATTGGTGAGTAGAACTTTTTTTTTTTTTCGGTAGTGCAGCTACCAAGTTGTGCTGCTAACACTGCCCATTCATTTCAATGGGCGATGCGGGTCTGGAAACGGCCAAAGATAGGACGGGCATCGCTGCTGAAGATGCTGCGCTTTGACACTCGTGTGAGCAGCCCCATTGGAATGAATGGGAGCGTTGAAAAGGCAGCGCTAACAGCTGTTAAAAAAAAAAAAAGTCTGTGTGCGGGAGGCCTTATACCATGAACATGAAAGACTGAAGGCTCTATCCGCCTGTACAAGCAGGGTGCATGGGAGAGAAGGAGAGAACTGACAAATCCTCAGTCAAACAATAAATCTCTTAGTGTAAACTGATTCTAATGAGGTCAGCTCAATCCAAAACCAGCTCCATATTGAAGCCTTCTACCAGTAAGTGGCCATCTCTGATATCGGTGGTAATCTGTGAGCTCAACAGCCTGGACTGCAGATTATAGCAGCCGCCATCCTGCATGATCTGCTGTGAACACTTGGAGATCCTCCAGGCTTCTTCCTGTCTTGGGTAGATAATGTGCCTCTTGCCTAAAGGTCATTTTCTGGATGTTCCTCCCTCTGTGACATGGTGATAACCTTGTCTTGCTGCTTCCTGTTACCAGGGAACACAGATTTCTGCCAACTCTACAGGGTGAAGAACAACATCTGACCTGCTACATAAACCGGTTAGTGCAGTGAAAATCTACTTCACATCTTCAAAGCCAAGTTAGTTTGTATAAAAGCATCCACATCTTACCGGTGGAGACGCCCCCCCCCCCCCCCCCCCCCCCCCCCCCCCCCGCACAATTCCACTGCAAAGCTACATCAGAATCGACTGGTAAGATGTGGATTTGTCTGCGGTGTAAGATAATGCTACAGATGAATCCACTCTAGACACAAAGAAGACTTACAGGTTTCAAATCATCACTTCACACACTGAGCGAAGAGAAGCGAGTTCCCAAATGCCAACTAGTCTTGTACGATGACACAAGATCGGTTAGCCCACACGCGCCGCCAAAACTGCTATAACTTGTGATCGGCCATTCACATCACGGTGCCAACTAGTTTTTCTCTGTTTTGACTGTTGGGTATGATGGACAGTATCTCTATGATGATAGCCATACACTGACTAGGCCGCTCTAGAGGACAGGACCAGTTGGTGCCGGATCAGTTTTTTTTTTTTTTTACAACATTGTTGACGTTGCGAGTTTAGCCGCGTACGTTATTACGAAAAAAATAAAATAATTCCAAAGAAAACTAACCAAAGACTGCTTTCCTTGAGACAGTTGAGTGAAGAGCTAACAGGACCAATATCCAAAGATCGTATTGAAGGTCAACAAGTTATCAGATAGAATGAGAGCGTTCTTGGTCGATCGGTTTCCACGGTTTCGCTACCTTCGACATCTCAGTCACCATTAGATCGAACTGGTCCAAACATTGTGGTTGGTTCTTGCAACGTTTGCTATCCACAAACTATCAGAAAACGCTGAAAAACAAGAAAATCTTGTGTTAACTGTAGTAAACCCGACTGCGACGAACACGCCGTAACTACGGCAACATGTATCCTCTGCGAAAGTGTTATTCAATAAGCATCTAATTAGTAATTGTAATTAAATAAGTTATTATTAAAGAATGTTTATAAATGTTTTAATATTCTTACCATTTTAGAAAGCTAAAAATGTATTCAGAATATAAAAATGCACCCGGGGTGCAACGGGGGGGGGGGGGGGGGGGGTGGTGGTATTGGCAACTCCATTTTTTAAAATGATTACATGCTTTAAAAATTCTGGTAAAACGATATTTCCATAAAAAAAAAGATCAAATCGTGAGGATCTAAAGCCGCCTGAAGAAATCTTTGCACAGATGATAGTAAAATCCTGAATAAGCGGCTGGTGCGTACTCGGGTGCGGACAGAAGGGGATCAAATTGTTTTTGAGGATTTGCTCCAACAGCGGAGGAAGAGAGAATTCAAATGGGAAGAACATTACAAATGTCCCTCATCGCTGACTCCTCAGACAGCCACTCTATACGGAGTGTAGGCAACACTCCAGATCCAGCACTACACCTCAGTACTGGTGTCCTATAGTGACAATAGTGGACTTGACTAGGAAGACCTGGATGTGCTACAGGATGGTACGCTGCACGGGCTTCTGGGGGCCCCAGAACATCGATTCCAATTGTGTGTTGTGGCCTCTGTGGGAGAGAGAGAGTAAAACCCAACTGCAAAGTTGAAGAGGATCAGAAATCCTCATCCATCTATGTTTTGTGGGGCCGCTGCTGTGCCTGAAATAAGGAGAGCGGACTGGAAGTGGCCTCATACATACATGGAGGCATCGGCGGACCGCTGTTCATTCCGGGGGGTCTCAATGGGAATTGGTACCTGAATCTCTTGCAGACGACGGTGATGACTTCCTGATGATCGCCCCCCTATCATAGCAGGAGGAGGCCACTTCCAGTACGTCTTACTTCAGTCATAGCTGCGGTCCCACAAGACTTAGAGAAACGTTGGAAACAGATATCTGCTTCTTACATGCTGCTCTTCAACGCTACAGTTGGGTTTTACTCTCTATTCTTACAGAGGCAACAATACAAATGGAAATCCATGTTCTGGGCCCCCAGGGGTCCATGTATCATGCCATCCTGTAGCTAATCCGTGCTTTCCTATTCAATATAGCACACCATAGTTGAGATACAGCGCAGAATCCGTCTGTTTGACCCCCACCCTGTATAACAGGATTTCCCCGACCTCCACTGTAAAGTTTTGTCCATTTTCTGTTTTGGGTGTCTAAGGAGTTATATCAGAGCGGTCTATTTTATTTATTGTTCTATACTTACCCACTCTAATGTTCATTGATTCAGAAATGCTTTGGCATGTAAAGCATAAACTGCCCACTTGATGGCGCCCTTGATCTGTTGTGAAGTGTAAATTTGGTAAGGCGATCACAATAGTGAAGACCCCATAGGGTTCCCCCTAACAATTTAACCCACTAGCTTGTAACCCGCAGCACGGGTCCTTATTGGTGTGTGAGTCCCTACAATAACATTATAAACAAAATGCAGCAAAAAAGGAACAAAACAGGTCAAGACATACACCGACATAGAAGGGGGTTCTTTACGGTAAGAGCAGCGAGACTGTGGAACTCTCTCCTGAGGACGTGGTGATGGTGAACTCGATAAAAGAATAGAAGAGGGGAAACTAGAAGAGTACCAAGAGTCCTGCTCAGCGAGGCTTGTATAGCTGGAGGGGAGAAAAAGGTGCTGCCTGAGGGAAATCCCTGCGACCACTACACAGCAGCGGTCTGAGCACAGAGAAGAAATGGACAGATCAGCTCCGGCGCAGCGTGCAGCTTCTCCCCTGCTCCTCTCTTCTCTGCAAGTGAATCACAAAACGGTCAGTGTAAACCTAAGGCTGAGGAAGCCCCTGCTAAAGTATAAGGTCTCATGTCCACGGGATCCGCGCCCCATAGGGATGCATTGGACACCCGCAGGTAGTTAAATACCTGCGGATGTCATTTTTCCCTTCAGGCGCGGATCAACGTGCGGGGAAAAAAACCTGACATGCTCCATTTTCGTGTCCCGCAGGATTCTATTGAAGCCTATGGAAGCCGTCCGGATCCACGGAACACCCGTACCTGAATTAAAACTCACCTGTCCTGGACGCTGCGGATCTTCCCTCCGTCGCGGCCGGATCTTTTTTCTTCGGCCCGGCGCATGCACGCGGTATGCTGACGGCGGGCCGAGCACGTCCGCCGGGCCGAAGAAAGAAGATCCGGCCGCGACGGAGGGGAGACCCGCAGGCACCAGGACAGGTGAGTTTATTCTTATTTTCAGCCTCATGTTCGCAGGGCAGGAGGGACCCGCTGCGGGATTCTGCATGGAGAATCCGCGTCGGGCCTGATTTTCCCCGTAGACATGAGGCCTAAAGCTCAGTCTGGGACGCTTCAGAGCAGAGGAGCAGAGCCATCCCCTACACTGGGACGGGGAGCTGAAGGGATCCGCAGCAGGATAGGTGTGCACAGTCTGCAGAGCAAGGGGGGCTGCGGAACACTGAGTGTTAAAAACCAGACTGCAGTTAACTAATCACCGCAGCAATCCACGAGAGCTTATAAGGGAACTGTATTACAAACCATCATTGGAAGAGCCTTCCTCTAATTTTTTATGAGATCTCCATCCAGAGATCTAGACACTGTAAACCAAAAGCTCAGCTGGAGTATGGTGCTGGCCTGGTTTCCAACATCATTTGTGTGCTGGACATTTAGAAGTCTGCTGGTTGCTCTACTTTTAAAAGTATGTCCTGTTCTCCCCTGGTGTTCTGCTGCCACCTTCTGTTAAAATAAGGAATGGCGGTAGCTCAAGCTCTCTTTTAGCTACATAGACCCCTACACGGCGCTGGTGCAGAAGGACACATGTTGGAGAATGTTTCCCTAAACTCTGCTCCACCAGGATGTATGCACTATGTCATGATATAATATACTACTCAACACAGATTAGCACTAGAGATGAGCGAGCACCAAAATGCTCGGGTGCTCGTTACTCGGGACGAAATTATCGCGATGCTCGAGGGTTCGTTTCGAGTAACGAACCCCATTGAAGTCAATGGGCGACCCGAGCATTTTTGTATATCGCCGATGCTCGCTAAGGTTTTCGTTTGTGAAAATCTGGGCAATTCAAGAAAGTGATGGGAACGACACAGCAACGGATAGGGCAGGCGAGGGGCTACATGTTGGGCTGCATCTCAAGTTCACAGGTCCCACTATTACGCCCCAATAGCGGCAAGAGTGCCCCCCCCAACAACTTTTACTTCTGAAAAGCCCTCATTAGCAAGGCATACCTTAGCTAAGCACCACACTACCTCCAACAAAGCACAATCACTGACTGCATGAGACTCCGCTGCCACTTCTCCTGGGTTACATGCTGCCCCCCCCCCCCCCCCCCGCACGACCCAGTGTCCACAGCGCACACCAAAGTGTCCCTGCGCAGCCTTCAGCTGCCCTCATGCCACGCCACAGTCATGTCTATTTATAAGTGCGTCTGCCATGAGGAGGAACCGCAGGCACACACTGCAGAGGGTTGGCACGGCTAGGCAGCGACCCTCTTTAAAAGGGGCGGGGCGATAGCCAAAATGCTGTACAGAAGCAATGAGAAATATAATCCTGTGCCACTGCCATCAGGAGCTGCACACGTGGGCATAGCAATGGGGAACCTATGTGCCACACACTATTCATTCTGCCAAGGTGTCTGCATGCCCCAGTCAGACCGCGTTTTTTTATAAATAGTCACAGGCAGGTACAACTCCGCAATGGGAATTCCGTGTGCACCCACAGCATGGGTGGCTCCCTGGAACCCACCGGCAGTACATTAATGTATCCCATTGCAGTGCCCATCACAGCTGAGGTAACGTCCGATTAAATGCAGGTGGGCTTCGGCCCACACTGCATGCCCCAGTCAGACTGGGGCTCTTTAGAAGTGGACACATGTAGTTACAACTCCGTGTGGACCCACGGTATGGGTGGCTCCCTGGAACCCACCGGCGGTACATAAATATATCCCATTGCAGTGCCCAACACAGCTGATGTAACGTCAGCTTTTATGTAGGTGGGCAAAAAATTAATTGGATTACACTGTAGGCGACGGCCCCAAAAAATTGGTGTACCAACAGTACTAATGTACATCAGAAAAATTGCCCATGCCCAACCAAGAGGGCAGGTGAAACCCATTAATCGCTTTGGTTAATGTGGCTTAATTTGTAACTAGGCCTGGAGGCAGCTCAGTTAAAATAAAAATTGGTTCAGGTGCAAGTTTCAACGCTTTAATGAGCATTGAAACATATAAAAATTGTTTACAAAAATTATATGACTGAGCCTCATGGGCCTAAGAAAAATTAATTATGTGAGGTTTCAGGAGGAGGAGCAGGAGGAGGAGGATGAATATTATACACAGATTGATGAAGCAAAAAGGTCCCCGTTTTTTATGGTGATAGAGAACGATGCTTCCATCCGCGGGTGCAGCCTACGTATTGCTTACGTATCGCTGCTGTCCGCTGGTGGAGAAGAGAAGTCTGGGGAAATCCAGGCTTTGTTCATCTTGATGAGTGTAAGCCTGTCGGCACTGTCGGTTGACAGGTGGGTACGCTTATCTGTGATGATTCCCCCAGCCGCACTAAACACCCTCTCTGACAAGACGCTAGCCGCAGGACAAGCAAGCACCTCCAGGGCATACAGCGCGAGTTCAGGCCACGTGTCCAGCTTCGACACCCAGTAGTTGTAGGGGGCAGAGGCGTCACGGAGGACAGTCGTGCGATCGGCTACGTACTCCCTCACCATCCTTTTACAGTGCTCCCGCCGACTCAGCCTTGACTGAGGAGCCGTGACACAGTCTTGCTGGGGAGCCAGAAAGCTGTCAAAGGCCTTAGCGAGTGTTCCCCTGCCTGTGCTGTACATGCTGCCTGATCTCTGCGCCTCCCCTGCTACCTGGCCCTCGGAACTGCGCCTTCGGCGACTAGCGCTGTCGGATGGGAATTTTACCATCAGTTTGTCCGCCAGGGTCCTGTGGTATAGCATCACTCTCGAACCCCTTTCCTCTTCGGGTATGAGAGTGGAAAGGTTCTCCTTATACCGTGGGTCGAGCAGTGTGTACACCCAGTAATCCGTAGTGGCCAGAATGCGTGTAACGCGAGGGTCACGAGAAAGGCATCCTAACATGAAGTCAGCCATGTGTGCCAGGGTACCTGTACGCAACACATGGCTGTCCTCACTAGGAAGATCACTTTCAGGATCCTCCTCCTCCTCAGGCCATACACGCTGAAAGGATGACAGGCAAGCAGCATGGGTACCCTCAGCAGTGGGCCAAGCTGTCTCTTCCCCCTCCTCCTCATCCTCCTCATGCTCCTCCTCCTCCTCAACGCGCTGAGATATAGACAGGAGGGTGCTCTGACTATCCAGCGACATACTGTCTTCCCCCGCCTCTGTTTCCGAGCGCAAAGCGTCTGCCTTTATTCTTTGCAGGGAACTTCTCAAGAGGCATAGCAGAGGAATGGTGATGCTAATGATTGCAGCATCGCCGCTCACCATCTGGGTAGACTCCTCAAAGTTTCCAAGGACCTTGCAGATGTCTGCCAACCAGGCCCACTCTTCTGTAAAGAATTGAGGAGGCTGACTCCCACTGCGCCGCCCATGTTGGAGTTGGTATTCCACTATAGCTCTACGCTGCTCATAGAGCCTGGCCAACATGTGGAGCGTAGAGTTCCACCGTGTGGGCACGTCGCACAGCAGTCGGTGCACTGGCAGATTAAACCAATGTTGCAGGGTGCGCAGGGTGGCAGCATCCGTGTGGGACTTGTGGAAATGTGCGCAGAGCCGGCGCACCTTTCCGAGCAGGTCTGACAAGCGTGGGTAGCTTTTCAGAAAGCGCTGAACCACCAAATTAAAGACGTGGGCCAGGCATGGCACGTGCGTGAGGCTGCCGAGCTGCAGAGCCGCCACCAGCTTACGGCAGTTGTCACACACGACCATGCCCGGTTGGAGGCTCAGCGGCGCAAGCCAGCGGTCGGTCTGCTCTGTCAGACCCTGCAGCAGTTCGTGGGCCGTGTGCCTCTTATCTCCTAAGCTGAGTAGTTTCAGCACGGCCTGCTGACGCTTGCCCACCGCTGTGCTGCCACGCCGCGCGACACCGACTGCTGCCGATGTGCTGCTGCTGACACATCTTGATTGCGAGACAGAGGTTGCGAAGGAGGAGGAGGGTGGTTTAGTGGAGGAAGCATACACCGCCGCAGATACCACCACCGAGCTGGGGCCCGCAATTCTGGGGGTGGGTAGGACGTGAGCGGTCCCAGGCTCTGACTCTGTCCCAGCCTCCACTAAATTCACCCAATGTGCCGTCAGGGAGATGTAGTGGCCCTGCCCGCCTGTGCTTGTCCACGTGTCTGTTGTTAAGTGGACCTTGGCAGTAACCGCGTTGGTGAGGGCGCGTACAATGTTGCGGGAGACGTGGTCGTGCAGGGCTGGGACGGCACATCGGGAAAAGTAGTGGCGACTGGGAACTGAGTAGCGCGGGGCCGCCACCGCCATCATACTTTTGAAAGCCTCTGTTTCCACAACCCTATATGGCAGCATCTCCAGGCTGATAAATTTGGCTATGTGCACGTTTAACGCTTGAGCGTGCGGGTGCGTGGCGGCGTACTTGCGCTTGCGCTCCAACACTTGCGCTAGCGGCGGCTGGACGGTGCGCTGACAGACATTGGTGGATGGGGCCGAGGACAGCGGAGGTGAGGGTGTGGGTGCAGGCCAGGAGACGGTAGTGCCTGTGTCCTGAGAGGGGGGTTGGATCTCAGTGGCAGGTTGGGGCACAGGGGGAGAGGCAGCGGTGCAAACCGGAGGCGGTGAACGGCCTTCGTCCCACCTTGTGGGGTGCTTGGCCATCATATGTCTGCGCATGCTGGTGGTGGTGAGGCTGGTGGTGGTGGCTCCCCGGCTGATCTTGGCGCGACACAGGTTGCACACCACTGTTCGTCGGTCGTCTGCACTCTCAGTGAAAAACTGCCAGACCTTTGAGCACCTCGGCCTCTGCAGGGTGGCATGGCGCGAGGGGCGCTTTGGGAAACAGTTGGTGGATTATTCGGTCTGGCCCTGCCTCTACCCCTGGACACCGCACTGCCTCTTGCAACCTGCCCTGCTGCTGCCCTTGCCTCCCCCTCTGAAGACCTGTCCTCAGTAGGCGTAGCAAACCAGGTGGGGTCAGTCACCTCATCGTCCTGCTGCTCTTCCTCGGAATCCTCTGTGCGCTCCTCCCTCGGACTTACTGCCCTTACTACTACCTCACTGATAGACAACTGTGTCTCATTGTGATCGTCCTCCTCAACCACTGAAAGGTCTTGAGACAGTTGCCGGAAGTCCCCAGCCTCATCCCCCGGACCCCGGGAACTTTCCAAAGGTTGGACATCGGTCACAACAAACTCCTGCAGTGGGAGAGGATTCGGAACCCTTGCTGCCCATTCTGGGCAGGGGCCCGGGAACAGTTCCTGGGAGTCTGCCTGCTCCTCAGAATGTGTCATTGTAATGGAGTGAGGAGGCTGGGAGGAAGGAGGAGCAGCAGCCAGAGGATTCAGAGTTGCAGCAGTGGACGGCACAGAACTCTGGGTGTTCGATAGATTGCTGGATGCACTTTCTGCCATCCACGACAGGACCTGCTCACACTGCTCATTTTCTAATAAAGGTCTACCGCGTGGACCCATTAATTGTGAGATGAATGTGGGGACGCCAGAAACGTGCCTCTCTCCTAATCCTGCAGCAGTCGGCTGCGATACACCTGGATCAGGAGCTCGGCCTGTGCCCACACCCTGACTTGGGCCTCCGCGTCCTCGCCCGCGTCCACGTCCTCTAGGCCTACCCCTACCCCTCAACATGGTATATTACCAGTAGTGCAGAAACAGAATGCTGTAATTAAATGTGCCGCTTATTGGCCTGTGGTTGGAGGCTGACTTCGCTTACGGAACGCCAGGAAATAATTTTGCGCAAGCCTGCTGTAACACTTAGCTGGCTGCGTATGAATTAGGAGGACAACTACACCCAGCACAGACCCAGTACACTGAGGACAGTCACAGGCAGCCCAAATAGATTTTTTTCCCCAAATGTTTTTGGAAAGGCCCACTGCCTATATTCAATAAATATATGTCTTCTGTCCCTGCCTCACCACCACTACTGGCCCTGGAGTATGTATAATTACTGCAGGACGCAATGCTCTGCACGGCCGATATACAAAAAAAAAAAAAAAATGTGCAACACTGCAAAAAGCAGCCTCCACACTACTGCACACGGTCAGATGTGGCCCTAAGAAGGACCGTTGGGGTTCTTGAAGCCTAAAATACTCCTAACACTCTCCCTATAGCAGCTCCGGCATCAGCAGCACTTTCCCTCCTCTATGTCACAACGCATCTGAGGCGAGCCGCGGGAGGGGCCGATTTTTATACTCGGGTGACACCTAATCTCCCCAGCCACTCACTGCAGGGGGGTGGTATAGGGCTTGAACGTTGCAGGGGGAAGTTGTAATGCCTTCCCTGTCTTTCTATTGGCCAGAAAAGCGCGCAAATGTCTCAGAGATGAAAGTGAAAGTAACTCGAACATCGCGTGGTACTCGTTACGAGTAACGAGCATCTCGAACACGCTAATACTGGAACGAGTATCAGGCTCGGACGAGTACGTTCGCTCATCTCTAATTAGCACCCTTTGACTTGTTTTCAGATTTTAAAGGAACTATAACTAAGAACAAAGGCAAAATACCCCGCCACAAGAATTTCTAAATTCTAACCTAACGGTGATCCCTAAAGCCAATAAGGGCCCTTTTTCTCGTTAGAATTATAGAGCCATTTCTCTTTTGAATATAGACTATAAAATATTTATGTCTTTTCTGGCAACCCACATAAATCAGTTTCTTCCTGAATTGATCCATAAAGACCAGGTGAGGTTCATCCCACATAGACAAGCCCCGGATAATATTAGAAAAGTTTTTAAATATGATTGATCAGGCACAAAAGTGTAACACTTCCCTGACTATCTTAGCCTCCGATATTGAGAAGGCTTTTGACTGCCTGTTGTGGGATTATTTATTCTGTGTATTGCAGCAAATGGGGTTTGGGGGGGCGTTCACACAAGCCCTCAGGTCCCTCTACTCCACTCCTTCCACTCTTTTAAAACTTCCTACCAATAAAGAAACTCCCATTTCAATTGGGCGGGGTAGACGTCAAAGGTGTCCCCTCTCGCCAGAACTCGCCAAGTGGAAGCCTTGGCTATAGCGATTTGAAAGAATCCTAATATAAAAGAAGTTAGCCTGGGGGAAGGGGAATACAAACTAAGCCTATTCACAGATGATCTTCTGCTCACACGCACCCAGCTGTAGACATCTTTACCAAATCTAATGGGTCTGCTTGATAAGTGGGCAGCTCTCACGGGATTAAAAGTAAACTCTGACAAAAGCGATATTGCCTATGTTAATAGACCACCTTAATAAAATTAGTGGAATTGAACTTTGGCTTTGAACATCGGGCTCACTATATTCCTTCCTTGGGTATTAACCTGATAACTTTCCTGTCTACTTTATATAAATGGAATTATTCCCCCTTGATACGGATTATCTCCTCAGAGTTACTTAAGTAGGAGGACCCAGTGATGTCTTGGATGGGAAGGATTCATGCTGTCAAAATGAATCTGCTTCTGCGAATATTGTACCTCCTTCGGACACTGCCTGTTCCAGTTCTCAGGGCTGTATTGACTAATTTTCAGAGATTTAGGGCTCCCACCCACTGGCGTTTTTTTGTCCACTGCGCTGCGAGAGTAAGTGAAAACTCTCGCAGAGCAGTGCGAGAAAATCGCTGCGATATCGCTGCGACAGTCTTTTCAATGGGGCCAGCGGCAGCAGCGCTAGCCCCATGGCAAAGATAAGGAGAATCCCCGCCTCCTGAAAGGGCTGTGTGGATTGGCTGAGGGCTCAGCCAATAGCAGCTACTGCTTAGCTATTGGCTGAGCGCTCAGCCAATGGCAGATAGCTCTTAGCTATTCATTCATGAATAGCAATATCTTAGCTATTCATTTTTAAATCCCCGTCTGCTGAAAGTGCTGGACAGCAGTGCCGGGGAGCTAGCCGGAGGACGTGGCTGACAGCAGGAGAGGTGAGTAACTTTTTTATTATTTTTTTAACCACTTTTTTATGATTATCCGGGAAGGGCTTATATTTCAAGCCCTTCTCCGATAATCATTCTGCAGGGCTTGTCAGAAATCACTGCTTTCAATGGGATCGGCAGCAGTGCCGATCCCATTGAAAGCAATGGGATAGCATGCCGCTGACTTCTGCCACAGCTGTGACAGTTGTCACAGCTGTGACAGAGAATTCCTTCATCCCCGGGGGTTGGCAGCTGTGGCAGAAGTCTGCGGCATTCTCCATATCTTTTCAATGGGGCTAGCGCTGCTGCCGCTGGCCCCATTGAAAAGACTGGCGATGTCGCAGCGATATCCCAGCGATTTTGGGATATCTGCCTGCGTTTTTCTCGCACTGCGATGCGAGACTTTAACTTTAGAATCGCATCGCAGTGGAGAAAAAAACGCCAGTGGGTGGGAGCCCTTATTTTCCTGTTTTTTGGGGCCAATAAACGCCCAAGAATTAAAAATAGCGTAATGTACTACCATAAAGACAAAGGCATTCTTCTGTCCCTAATTTAATGAAGTATTACACAGCTGCTAGAACTGCCCAACGAATTAAGACCCTGGGGGGGAGATGGAGCTCCACTGTGGGTGGATCTAGAGGCATCGAGAACAACTCCACACACCTCCGGACTTGATGTGGTCAAATGGTCGCTAATCTGTGTAACGCTAGCCCGCTTACCTACTATTCGCTGCATATTTGGAGGAACATTCGCTTTAAATATAATCTGTCAATTAACCCCTCTATGTTGTTGCCTCTGATACCAAATGTGAGATTGCTGCCAAGCTTGGACCTGGTTTATTTGCACTGGTGGACAATTAATGAAGTAACAAGCCTCCATCATTTAGTAGAGGGTTCCCACCTGCTAACAGTGGCCCAATTCCAAGCCAAGTTTAACCCTTTCCAATCCACTGTCTGACGTCTAAAGACATTCTGATTGAAGGCTGTACAGCTCCGATGTCGGAAGATGTCCGGCAGGGTATTCTTACTGTATATTACTGGCTGCTCTGTTGTGGGGGGCCACTCCAGCATGTCCCATACCGCAGTACTGGCTCTAGCCAGCAGATGGCGCCATTGTATAATGGCAGAAAGAGAAAACCCCCTAGGAAACCCTGAATCCAAAATTGGATTTCATAGGGTTAATCCTTCCTTATCTGAGAATTATCAGGTCAATAAAGTCTTCCATTTTCCATATTTGTTGCAGCTACCGTTTGTTCTTCCAGACATGACTATGTTTAAGAGACTGTGTATGCGGGATCCCATGACAAAAGGCATAATATTCTGAATAACCCAAGAGGAGAACGCAAATTTCTATTTATGTCAAAATGGGAGACGAATTTAGAAATTAACATGTCAGTGGAAAGATGGGGCCATTGTTGTGAAACAATCTCTAAAGGCAGTTATCAGGTTACCTTCATGGAAACATCCCTAAAAATATTGCACCAAGCCCGTTTGGTGCCAGCCAGACTAAACAAATTTTACCCAACATCTTCACCCCTGTGTTTTAGGAGATGTATGGAGGTGGGAACTCGGCTACACATTTGGTGGACCTGTCCTGAGGCGGCTCAACTCGGGACTCCGGTGCACAGGCTATTGCATAGACTATTTATAGGCCCAGTTCAGAAATCTCCATCAGTGTTTCTCCTAGGAGATCGTCAGCCACAGGTCAAGTATCAGGTGCATAAACTGATCCAGCTTATCTTTATGGTGGCTAGAGTTCATATTGCAGCCAGTTGGAGGCAGCGCCACCTTTCTTTTCAAGACTTGCTGAGTAGAATTTCGCAGATTGCGTTATACGAAAGGCTACATGCTATAGGGTCGGATATGTTGAAGAGTTATGGGCAGCTGTGGGGACCCTGGATAGAGCTAGTAGCTATTCTGAGGCTTCGGCATACCCCCTGTCGACCTAGAGTGCCCTGGTGTACCGGTTGTGGATTGAAACTTTATAAGAAACCTGTTGAATGGATATGGCTATTTATTAATAAAATATGGTGGGAAAAGGAAAGACGACTTCAGTTTGGTTCAGGTAAATTTTATAGCTGAAAGTTATAACACGCAGCGTAGCATATATTATAGTTATAACACGCAGCGTAGCATATATTATAGTTATAACATGGAGCGTAGCATATATTATAGTTATAACACGCAGCGTAGCATATACTATAGTTATGACATGTATATGCATATATTATAGTTATAACACGCAGCGTAGCATATATTATAGTTATAACATGGAGTGTAGCATATATTATAGTTATAACACGCAGCGTAGCATATATTATAGTTATAACACGGAGCGTAGCATATATTATAGTTAGAACATGGAGCGCAGCATATACTATAGTTATAACATGTATATGCATATATTATAATTATAACACGGAGCGTAGCATATATTATAGTTATAACACGGAGCGTAACATATACTATAGTTATAACATGTATATGCATATATTATTGTTATAACATGTATATGCATATATTATAGTTATAACACGGAGCGTAGCATATACTATAATTATAACATGGAGCATAGCATATACTATAGACATAACACGGAGCGTAGCATATACTATAGTTATAACATGTATATACATCTATTATAGTTATAACACGGAGCGCAGCATATACTATAGTTATAACATGGAGTGTAACATATACTATAGTTATAACATGTATATGCGTATATTATAGTTATAACATGAAGCGTAGCATATATTATAGTTATAACATGGAGCGTAGCATATATTATAGTTATAACATGGAGCGTAGCATATACTATAGTTATAACATGTATATGCATATATTAAAGTTATAACACGGAGCGTAGCATATACTGTAGTTATATTATAGTTATAACATGGAGCGTAGCATGTACTATATTTATAACATGTATATGCATATATTATAGTTATAACACAGAGCAGTCCATATACAATAGTTATAACACGGAGCGTAGCATGTACTATAGTTATAACATGTATATGCATATATTATAGTTATAACACGGAGCGTAGCATATATTATAGTTATAACACGGAGCGTAGCATCTATTATAGTTATAACACGAAGCGTAGCATATACTATAGTTATAGCATGTATATGCATATATTATAGTTATAACACAGAGCGCAGCATATACTATAGTTATAACATGTATATGCATATATCATAGTTATAACACGGAGCGTAACATATATTATAGTTATAACACGAAGCATAGCATATATTATAGTTACAACATGTATATGCATATATTATAGTTACAAAATGGAGCGCAGCATATATTATAGTTATAACATAGAGCGTAGCATATACTATAGATATAACACGGAGCATCGCATATACTATAGTTATAACATGTATATGCATATATAATACTTATAACGTGTATATGCATATATTATAATTATAACACGGAGCGTAGCATATACTATAGTTATGACATGTATATGCATATATTATAGTTATAACACAGAGCGTAGCATATACTATAGTTATAACATGGAGTGTAGCATATATTGTAGTTATAACATGGAGCGTAGCATATATTATAGTTATAACACGCAGCGTAGCATATATTATAGTTATAACACGGAGCCTAGCTTATATTAAAGTTGTAACATGTATATGTATATAATATAGTTATAACACGGAGCGTAGGATATATTATAGTTAGAACATGGAGCGTAGCATATACTATAGATATAACACGGAGCGCAGCATATACTATAGTTATAACATATATATGCATATTTTATAGTTATAACATGTATATGCATATATTATAGTTATAACATGTATATGCATATATTATAGTTATAACACAGAGCGTAGCATATACTATAATTATAACATGGAGCGTAGCATATATTATAGTTATAACATGGAGTGTAGCATATATTATAGTTATAACACGGAGCCTAGCTTATATTAAAGTTGTAACATGTGTATGTATATAATATAGTTATAACACGGAGCATAGCATATATTATAGTTAGAACATGGAGCGTAGCATATACAATAGTTATAACACGGAGCGTAGCATGTACTATAGTTATAACATGTATATGCATATATTATAGTTATAACACGGAGCGTAGCATATATTATAGTTATAACACGAAGCGTAGCATCTATTATAGTTATAACACGAAGCGTAGCATATACTATAGTTATAGCATGTATATGCATATATTATAGTTATAACACAGAGCGCAGCATATACTATAGTTATAGCATGTATATGCATATAGCATAGTTATAACACGGAGCGTAACATATATCATAGTTATAACACGGAGCGTAACATATATCATAGTTATAACACGGAGCATAGCATATATTATAGTTATAACATGTATATGCCTATATTATAGTTACAAAATGGAGCGCAGCATATACTATAGTTATAACACGGAGCGTAGCATATACTATAGATATAACACGGAGCATAGCATATACTATAGTTATAACATGTATATGCATTAGAGATGAGCGAGCGTACTCGGAAAAGCACTGCTCGCTTGAGTAATGTGCTTTATCCGAGTATCGCTGTGCTCGTCCCTGAAGATTCGGGTGCCGCTGCGGCTGACAGGTGAGTCGCAGCGGGGAGCAGGAGAGAGCGGGCGGGAGAGAGGGAGAGAAAGATCTCCCCTCCGTTCCTCCCCGCTCTCCCCTGCAGCTCCCCGCTCCGTGGCGGCACCCGAATCTTCAGACCCGAGCACAGCGATACTCGGATAAAGCAAATTACTCGAGCAAGTAGTGCTTTTCCGAGTACGCTCGCTCATCCCTAATATGCATATATAATAGTTATAACATGTATAATCGTATATTATAGTTATAACATGAAGCGTAGAGAAAGACATTAGAGAAAGTGCCGTCCTGCTGTAGCTGCTATAGGGAGAGTGCTAGGCTGTTATCTTCGTCTTCAAGACCCCCAACGGTCCTTCTTAGGGCCACATCTGACCATGTGCAGTACTGTTGAGGCTGCTTTTAGCAGTTTTGCACATTTTTTTTTTTTTGTATATCGGGCGTGCAGACCATAGCGTTCTCAGTCTGCAGTCATTTTACTGAGTATAGGGGCAGTACTGGTGAGGCAGGGACAGTGGTACAGGGAAAGAGATATACTGGCTATATAGGCAGTGGGCTTTTTCAAAAAAATTGGAAAAAAAAAATCTTTGGGCTGCCTGTGGCCGTTTTCAGTTTACTGCGTGTCTGCTGGGGGTAGTAGTCGCTCACTATTACCCAGCTAGGTGTTACTGCAGCCTTGCGCATAATTTTTTCTGGCTGCACTGTGCTTTCAATAACCACAGTCATCCTCCAACAGGGAAATCCATATACAGACTATATAGGCAGTGGGTTTTTCCCCAAAAATTGGAAAAAAATACTATATTTGGGCTGCCTGTGACTGTCTACAGTTTACTGCGTGTCTGCTGGGGGTAGTAGTCGCTCATTAATACCCAGCCTTTCTAGACTGCTACTACTACTGAAATGGAACTAATACTGTGCTTCCCCTATACTGCTGCTTCGGAATTGTTACCGGGGCCTGTCTTGACTGCTACTATTACTGAAATGGGCAGTTGGGCAGCATGTTACCCAGGAGAAGTGGCAGCGGAGTGTCATGCAGGCAGTGATTGTGCTTTGTTGGAGGTAGTGTGGTGCTTAGCTAAGGTATGCATTGCTAATGAGGGCTTTTCAGAAGTAAAAATTGTTGGGGGGGGGGGGGGGCACTCTTGCCGGTATTGTGGCTTAATAGTGGGACCTGTGAACTTGAGATGCAGCCCAACATGTAGCCCCTCGCCTGCCCTATCCGTTTCTGTGTCGTTCCCATCACTTTCTTGAATTTCCCAGATTTTCACAAATGAAAACCTTAGCGGAGCATAGGTCCCATACAAAAATGCTCGGGTTGCCCATTGACTTCAATGGGGATCGTTACTCGAAACGAACCCTCGAGCATCACGGGAAGTTCGACTCGAGTAACGAGCACCCGAGCATTTTGGTGCTCGCTCATCTCTACTCAGGAACCAGTATGGTAGGTTTTCTACAGCACTGACTTCTGGACTGAAGATGGTAGCCCAGCAGCCAGCGCAGGACATGGTCTTGGGACATAGTAAAGGGCTGCCCACAGTACAAGCCTCGGCCGCTCCAACAGCAAAATGCTCTAAGACATGATTCAGAAAAATAATTCTATTGCAAAGTCCTGCAGGGTTTGCTTGTGAAGCTGGAGGTATGCTTTAAATAACATCAAATATCCCAGTAAGCCTGCTGACCTGTAAGTAGGCAGCATACATATCTTGTGTATACGCACTGATTAGCTTTTAGCTTTGAAGCTTGGAGAGTGAGAACAATAGGCAATTTGAGAAGACTGCCAGGGATTATGATTATGCTGTTTATCTTCCTTGTGCCTGATGTGCAGTTTCATTTTAGTGCTTCCCTCTCTGTTGTCTGGTAGCAACTGCTCACACAAATAACTTCTTAATGGGAACCTGTCAGTAGCTTTGGGGCCACCAGTATGTCCTTACACCACTGGGGCTTAGCTTTCTGAACCCGCCCTTGTCAAAACTGTCCATTTCTGCATTGTGTAGTAAAAAGAAATTATAAATTACTAGACGGGAGTCTGGGACTCTTCAATGGTATAGAAGTCATTGTTGTGACCTGGCCCCTAAGCCAGGGGGGTCCCAAGGCCCCCCTCACCACTCTGACATCCAGAGCTGCAATCACCTGCTGTCCAATCAGAGTGGTCATTTTGTGTGATTTTGTACAATATCTAGTACATATTTGACTAAGGGGTTACTGGAACTTTTACACTGGCCTTGAGTTGTACATATTATATTGCAAAGCTATAGTCACTGTTCTTTTGGTTCTCATTGGAAACAGTCAGCAAGCATGCTTCTCGTTCGGTACATCCCTTATTGCCATGTTCATATGGTTAGGATTTGTAATAAGCAATAGTTTCTCAGTTACATATGCAGAAATGGAAGGGAAATAATTAAAAATGTTTCAGATAACTTTTCAGAATAATCTGTCTTATATACAGGGGGTGGACAAAAATATGGAAACACCAAGCAAAATGCAGAGGTTTTTAATCATTAGCACTGAGCTGCCCAATTGACCCCTGCTTGGCTGGGAGCTTTCCTGCCAAGTTTCTGTTTACTTCACCTCTTGCCCTGCTCTGGGTGGTTTTGGGAGCCGGCTGGTAACAGAAGCCGAGTAGCTCAAACCCCTGACCAATGGAACCTTATTACTAGGGCAGATTTTCACTTCTGCCCGGCAGCATCTGCGTCATATTACCTCCACTTAAGTTACATGGGATTATAAAACATTTTTTGATATAACATGTAGAGACCCATTTAAAGGCATGCATGTCTGCGGTGTTTCTATATTTTTGTCCACCCCTGTATTAGGACAAGTACTAAGAATGCACTAAATATGAAGGTGACCCACATTTTCCCAATAGGTGGTAGCTCTTAAAGTGGAATTAAGGCCGGGCTCACATGCATATATCTCACAGCCTGCCACCTGCAAGAGACACGAGCATTGTTTACTTGCTGCCATAAGCCATGGATTATCTTGGCGTCTATGTTCGTGTAATTTATGCCAAGATAGAACATGCTGCAATGTTTCTTACATTCATATTTCATGCAAGTTGTGAGAGTGGCAACATGAGTGCCTATTATATAATGGTACAGCACATTCCGTGCAGAGAACATGTACGCAGAATACGCTATACCAACATGCCTGTGTGAGACAGCCCTTATTTTGATTATGGCATATGGATATACCATAAATGTCTCAGATGGGAATACCCTTGTGGCCCTTGGAAGTGGTTCACTATGGCAATGTGGTCCTCGGATCAGAAAAAGCTGTGCACCCCTGGTCTACAGGCTCTCTCTAATTCGCAGTGTTCTCTGAGCTAATGGGTGTACAATAGCTGCTATGATGGTTTTCATACATGGCACACACAGAAAAAGAGATTCTATTCTCCCTTATTTCTATCATTCACAGAAGCAGAGGGAATTATACTGCAGTACCGAGGAGTGTAGCTGTGAGCCCAGCACTGGGGTAAAATAAAACACTTACTAGAAGATGCCACCGTATCTCTGGGAGTTTCTCTACCTCTGTCTCACTCTAGCAGGTCCCTTCTACATCCCCCTCCTCCTCTCTCTATAGACTTCTATGGGCAACATGAGAATACAACAAGCCAAGACCCCACCGTGTCCTCTAATCGTTCTGTGCTGCTGGAGATGGATTTCACTTGACAACAGACAGTGGACAACAAGTTAGAAGGGAGCAGGACCCCCTAATGGGCAGCGCTTTAGAGCAACTTTTCAGCACAAACTCATCATTTTAGGTAAATAAAGTAAACTACTAATTATCATATTTGTGATGACATAGGCACAAATATGTGAAAAGTTATCAACCATTTAAGGTAATTACATATAGTCTGATAAATACAGTTACATTCCGTGTTATTATACATTGTGACATTCCGAACATCTTCCTGTCTGTTAATTTCAACATAGTTTGTGGATTTCAACATCAGTCTTGGCTTTGAGGCTCCTGGGGTGATATTACCAATCATCCTCTGTAAACGACACATCTGCTTTTTGCAGCTTTTTATAGTCTAAAATGTGGAAACTTCTAATTAAACAGACACTGCGGGCCTCATTTATCAAAGTTGCTTCAAATAAAAAGTGTCTGTTGCCCATAGCAACCAAAGTTCAATTTTCAATTCTTTTCTACATATATCCTGGCAGTTTGGATATGCTTACATTTTCATCAGGTGCCCATAAGAATATCAAACTACTAACAACCACCTGCTTGTGAGTGATGAGTGACTGTGTGAGTTACATGTGATGATGTCACCATCATGTGATCAGTCACTGGGGCTCTGAGCCTCTGATCACATGATGCTGATGTCATCACAGGTCCTTCATCCCTGTGCACTGAATGAGGGATTACGGTCGGACCACATTCCCCCATAATCTTCTGCAAGTTCAGTTGTTATGGATACAGCAATACCCAGTCTAGCAGTTTGTTGCTGGTTGGGAGACAGCTGCACATCTGTGTGGAGACTCCAATAAATGACACCTCACGAATTTACATGTACATAGCTCGTGTGCTGACAGGACCTGTGATGATGTCACTGTCAGGTGATCAGTCACATAGTCTCTGAGTTGAACAAGGGATTACAGGCAGATTACATCCCCCACAAACTCCCACGGCCCCAGTTGCTATGGATACAGCAGTACTCAGTCTGGCAGTTTCTAGCTTGTCAGACAGCTGCACACCTGTGTGGAGACTCCAATAAACGACACCTCACAAATGTCCACATACATAGCTGGCGGTGCATACTGACCAACAACATTGAAGCATAATCCTTCACCACTATCTTCACAACTCCTGAACATGATATCATGTCACCTCAAGTGCTAATGCCGCCAACACCAGTCTAGCCTTCATCTAATCGTTGTTGTCAAGTATTGGAACTAACCGTCACTGTCGAGCAAACATGTCACCACAGAGGATTCAACGCCACCATGAAGCTAATGCAGCTCACATGACACAGCGACAAGCCACGATTTCACCTCAGTCACCAGATGAAGTTTGTAAATCTCGTGTAGCAGATATGCGAAAGCAACGAGCGAACATGTCTCCTCAGTGAGCAGCTGATGTTCATAAATCACATGGTCAGCAAAATTGCAAATAATGGCAATAGCTTACTATTTACCCAGAAATATTTTGACCAACTCCAATCCCTTTTTATTAGTAAGTGGTACATTGCACCACCAAAAACACTCGTACTAATATTTGTATATAGACATACTGACCATGGTGATTTTAATTTGTATCTAGCCCCACTATCTTTTAGCACTTTATATAGAAAGCAACCCACACCCCTCATTACATTTTTGCCATTTTTAGGAACAGGGCCACACAAGGGATTTCTAGGGTCAGGTTGTTGGTCAAGGTTATCTTTCTCAGGGCAGGTGCTCCATGTTGGCTGAGTGACACGAGGTAGCACAAGGGTATTGTGTTTCTCTCAGATCTATGTAAGATGCGCACATTTTTATCCAATGGTAATAAAAGTTGCTGCTACACATGCCCAACTGCAGTGGTCATTTGTGTGATTTTGTACAAAGCTAATACACATTTGACTATTTAAAAATCCCCGCCTCCTGAAAGGGCTGTGCTGATTGAATAGCACTATCTGCTATTGGCTGAGTGCTTAGCCAATCAGCACAGCCCTTTCAGGAGGCGGGGAAATCCCCGCCTGCTGAAAGTGCTGGAGAGCAGTGTCGGGGAGCCAGCCGGAGAACGCGTCTGAGCGGCGGAGAGGTGAGTAATTTTTTTAATTATTTTTTTACCACTTATTGATGCTTTTCATACTGCGGGGCTTGCTACAAACCACTGCTTTCAATGGGACCAGCAGCAGCGCCGATCCCATTGAAAGCAATAGGATAGCATGCTGCACTTCTGCCACAGCTGTGACAGAAGTCCGCGGTATTCTCCATATCTTTTCAATGGGGCTAGCGCTGCTGCCGCTGGCCCCATTGAAAAGACTGCCGATATCCCGGTCTTATTTCGGCGTCTTTCTTGCGCTGCGAGGCGAGAGTTTTCACGTGCTTTCACAGCCCAAGAAAGAAAATATCGCCAGTGGGTGTCAGCCCTTAGAGACTTCTGGCTTGTTCACTTATCGTTCGGTTTGAATAGCGCTCATTCAGTCGTTGTCACTTATACAGCAAATGTGAACGACTGAACGTGCGAACGATGATGTATCTGTGCTGCACTGGTGCTCTTACACGGGGCTACTTGTTGGGCACAGATGTCCAACGGGGCATACCAGCGATAATTACTCCTGTGCTTTTACAACACATCGATCATTGCTAGTGAATGAAGGTGGAGCGGGTCAGGAATCGTTCTAGCCACCTGTCTCTATTCACAGTACACAGCGCGTCATTCATAGATGGACAATATATGGATCAACGGACTAGAGCTCCAATTAAGAAGGTTCTAAAGAGAAGGTTGCTGTAAAGTAGTTTATAGATATACAAGAATGTATAAGGTGACACTTATAGATGTGTCCAAAGGAGTAGGATCCCTAATCCATAGGGAGAGCGTCTTGATGGAGAGCCCGCAGGTGAAGATGACCTAGGTCGTAAACACAATAGGATAAGGTAGAAAGAACCCTGCGCTCCTTAGCAGATTGGATAACAGAGAGACTATGGATCAGTTATTAGTAAGGATAGTAGAACTTTCTTCGTAGAGGAGCCCTGTGTTAAAAACGAGACTCCTCTAATTCCAAGTTCGCCCACAATAATCCAACACGCGTTTTGGAGCTGATCTTGCTCCTTTATCAAGCACAAATCTTATGGTAATATCTTGATAAAGGAGCAAGATCAGCTCCGAAACGCGTTGCACTTTATTGGCTCAGCACCGACCTCAGTTTGTGTCAACATTCATTTGTCTGCTAGTAAACAAGCTGTATTTGAAAACCTCCAGGACCTGTTTTGGCTTATTAAGGGCCAACCTGGATTTAGAGGAGTCCCGCTTTTACGCAGGGCTCCTCTACGAAGAAAGTTCTATCATTACTAATAATTGATCCATAGTCTCTCTGTTATCCAAACTGCTAAGGAGCGCGGGGTTCTTCCTTCCTTATTCTATTCATAGATGGCCTACTAGTTGTTTACAGGAGCCGATCCGTCGCTCAGTCGTACATGCATTTAGACTGAATGATAATCATGGGAATCTGAATGATTTTTTTCGGTCCGTGTAAAAGCCTCTAACTCATTAAATCTAAACTGTTGCGTTCTTTTGTCTTGCATATATCTTAAAACTCTTACTGATATTTTCTTTGGATCTTTTTTCTATGTGACCTGCGGGCAGCTATTGTGGCAAGTCGTGCCTTTTCTAGGTTTGAGATTTGCCCTCCGATGCCATGTATGTGATGGTTCGTGCCAGTGCTATTATTTTTTTGGCAAGTTCAATAAATTCACCGGGGTGGCATACAGCCCCTGCCCAATACCCTCTCAGGCCTTGCATTCTAGTAAAAAATATCCTAACTCCCCCAATGAAGATCATAGTCCTTTCGGGGATCGGCCCATCTAGCCACAGAGAGGCTGTAGATTAACAAAAAATCTCCACACATGATATCTTCCACCCATCTATGCCTGATTTTTGGGTCGTACTGGGTGACATGTCCATAGCTCTTGAGGCTTTGGTGCTCCTTTAAGATGTACAATGAAAACAGGAAGCAGGCCCGAGCCTCCTGTTCTTCCGCTAAATCCCATTGCATTTAACTATTTAACTTCATTATAAGCCCAGTCGTCGAACGGGAATGTCTCTACCTTCTTTGGGAGATTGGGTGAAATGAACCATCATTCCTGCGGGTTAGTAATGCCAAGTTCCTGCATTAGTCTAGGTATGTCCAGACGAGACTCATTTTCCTTCTTTAAAGCAGCACAATCAAGTCCTTGCAGGCATGGTCCCCTAGACAGGAGCCCCTATTCTGGTAAGGGAGACAAAGTAGCTGTCTTCAGGGACACATTGTAGCATAGGATGAGGCTGCCATAGGGCACCTACATAGAGATACAGGACACTGGTAAACACCTCAGTATCTGAAGCCTGTTCTGCTAATGCCATTGGAGTCCTTACCATAAAATATTGCCGATCACACGATTAGAGAAGAGTGCTCATCATCGGATGCCATCTTTCTCTAAACAGTGGAACTTTCATGAAAAAATTAATTCAATGCACAGTTCGTAGCTTAACTTCCTTGTAGCGAGAGACAAATGAATGCCTAAACAGTTCCTAGCAGGTCAATACAAACAGTTTCCAGCATAGCATGTTGCAAACTTACAGATGGCCTACAGGCTGAGGTGGTTACAGTAGGCCACAATTCATGGTAGTAGTGTATGCAATATCACTACAGTTACGGTACGACTTTCCTTATAGTTCCACCGTAGTATCCCATCATAGAGCAGGAGCTTGACGGGATGACTCCAGATTCCAAGAGTCAGAATGCTCCGACCTGAAATCTGGTGCCAGTAAACACACAGGGACAAGGGAAAAAGCTTCTATGCAACACATTAGTCAGTACTACTCTAATTCTAAGGAAAAGGGTATAGATCGGAGTCCTCCGGTTGTGGCCAACTCAGCAGGAACAGTGTCAGGTACATAGTCAGTGGGAAGGTGAAGGTCATACACAGAGCAGCAGCTACAGCAAGGCAACAAGCAGGTACATAGTCAGTGGAAATCCAGAAGTCATACATGGAGCAGCAGGTACAGCAAGGCAACAGGCTGATATTATGGTCAGTGGAAAGCCAGTGGTCATACATGGAGCAACAGGTACAGCAGACAGCAGGTAGGAATGGGAGCTTGACTAAAGGCTTAATAGTCATGCAAGGGAGGTGTGCCAAGACCAGGTTTAAATAGCCAGACCATTTAATGAAAACTAGGGGGAGCCTCCTCAGAAACAGGAGCTGGAGCAAAGATCGGGAACAAAGTTCATCAGGGGAGCTATCCACAGGAAGAATAGCTCGCAGAGAAGAGTCCTCGTGTGGGACACAGAAACTCGAGGATGCTTCCAGCATCATGACGGAGCTGACTCCCTGTGCCCGAGCGCCATGCTAACTGTGGTACAACGCTCTCATTGATTTTAATGGGGTTACTCAGACCTGCGCTCGAACGCAGTTCTTCTAACATTGCAATTTTCAAGAGCTGTCTATTTTTGCTTTTTCACATTTTTAACGAACCTTCTCACCCATCACAATGATTGGGTGCATTAAAAAGCTGTACCATGCCTTCAAAAATGCTGTTAGAAATTACAGTAAAAATGCCACGATTTTGAGCTGCGTTTTCTGAACGCATGTGTGTGAGTGGCCTTATAGTGTGTTCATGTTTTTTGTTGAACTTTTCAACCACAATTAAGAAAAACAGATTTTAAAAAACTGCGTGCGGTATTCAAAGGCTACATACGTTTTTAAGAAATTGAATACACTACTAAAAATCGCATGTGTTTTTGATGCGTTTTTTAATTGTGTGAAAAGTGTGCAGTTATATACAAGGAGATGTATAACTTATATCAGCCATAGATAGATGTTAAGGTTGTGCATCTGGGACCTGTGGTTCTACAGACATCCTTGTGCACACCTTCCCAGGTAGGGGTTAATTGAGCTGGCTGGGTGTGGTATTCTCCACCAGCCAATCCCCCTTGTCTGTAGCAGATAAATACCAGCAAACTCTTGTGATTGCTGGTCATTTTAGTGCTTTACTGTTGTACCCTGTGTTGAGCCTAGAGCTGGTGTGTACATGCTTGTCTGTAGTGTCCCTCTATCCTCCCCTGAAGACGGTCTGGACAACTGCTGTCCCTCCCCTCCTTGCGTTCTGGGGTGCGGCCATTGTGTAGTGTGTGGTAGGGTGACCACACAGGTGCAGGTGGCTTGCAGGTTTCTCCCTACCCCTGGCAGGTGTGGCCTTCAGACATCTGATGTCCTGTGTGTGTGTGTCAGATGGGTGATGCCTGACACTATTCCCTATGTCGGTACGGTGGATGACTTTCTATTCCCCTGGTGTGAGGACACTTGGACTTACTATAGTCTACCATCTGTATCCATGTGAGCTCTGGGTGGGTTTTCTGTTATATGTTGTATGCACAAACATGTGTGTTGGTGTGAACAGTGATGTGTTTGATATGTCTGTACAAGTGGCCAGATGTGTTTTATGTGCAGTCCTGTTCTGTGATTAGTATGTGTGAACATGGTTGTATCCTTATTTGTATTTTTTGCACTTCTCCAGGTTCCTGATCATTGATAGCTAGGTCACAAATAAAAATAGTCGGGCCGGCCTTATTGGGGTGATCACCCTGCTTTTAGGCAGGGGTTCCCCACTTCCCCTGATTAGTAAGTGACAGGGGTCCTTCCATGTTGCCTGGAGAGGTGCAATTTGTTAGTTCAAATACTGTCTGGATGTTTGCGGCTTTAAAAGGACACAATCCTGCGTCTGTACTAAGGGGTGGCGCTTTAGTGCGCCGAACGGATGTAACAATAGATAGATGCTTTCTGCCTCCCTCCTCCTCCTCCTCCTTCTCCTGTGCTTTGGCTGGTTGCTCTGTCTGCTGCACCACAGCAATCACACTGCTGGCAGTGCGACTAGCCGGGAATGCACTGTATGTGCACTTGTATATGGCGGTGGGCGGCCTCTGGACCCCCTCAGCGCAGGGGACAGGTCACCATTGCAACCCCTGAGGGTACGCCTATGTTCATAACCCATCCACCAGAGGTCGCTATTGACTCAGAAACATACACTATAACAGAAATACCCAGTCTTTAACCCAGAAGGGGCTAATTCCAGCATCCTACCCGTTATCTGAAAGGTGGACAGAGCAGGCAGTTCAGTGAGCTGAAGAGACGTGTGTGCCTTAAGAGCATATTGGAGAGATACACAGTAGTTACAGAGCCCTACAGACATAACTGAGGACTGTTAGTTATTAGAGATGAGCGAACACCAAAATGCTCGGGTGCTCGTTACTCGGCACGAAATTTTCGCGATGCTCGAGGGTTCGTTTCGAGTAACGAACCCCATTGAAGTCAATGGGCGACCGGAGCATTTTTGTATTTCGCCGATGCTCGCTAAGGTTTTCATGTGTGAAAATCTGGGCAATTCAAGAAAGTGATGGGAACGACACAGAAGCGGATAGGGCAGGCGAGGGGCTACATGGTGGGCTGCATCTCAAGTTCACAGGTCCCACTATTAAGCCACAATAGCGGCAAGAGTGGGCCCCCCCCCCCCGCACTGTCAGCGTAAAGATCGTTCTCCTCTGGCACAGCTGTAACAGCTGTAGCAGAGAAGAACGATGTTAGCCCATTGAATTCAATGGAACCAGCAATACAGCAGGTTCCACTGAATGCAATGGGCTGCCGGCGATCGCAGGATGAATGGTCAGGAAGGGGTTAAATATATAACCCCTTCCCTGCAATTCATCCAGAAATGTGATACACTAAAAATATATACCGGCGTATAAGGTGACGGGGCGTATAAGACGACCCCCCCAACTGTCACCTTATACTCCGGCAATACAGTGGAGCAAAGAATAAAAAGCATTACTTACTTCTTCAGACGATCTGCGCCGCTCCTGCAGACTGTCACTCCTTCCTGGTCCACGGACTAAAGCTTTCTCTATGAAAGGCTTGAAATCCCCGCCTCCAGAAACACAGCCAATCACAGCAATTCAATGACATCACTGTCATTGGCTGTGATTGGCTGAAGGCACGTGTGTTTCTGGAGGCGTGGATTTAAAGCCTTTCGTAGAGAAAGCAATGGTCTGCCGGGAACCAGGAGGGAGCAAGAGCCTGCAGGAGCACCGCAGAACACCAGGAAGGAGTGACAGTCTACAGGAGCGGCGCAGATCGTCTGAAGAAGTGAGTAATGCTTTTTATTCTTTGCTCCACTGTATTGCCGGCGTATAAGGTGACAGTTGGGGGGTCGTCTTATACGCCCCGTCGCCTTATACGCCGGTATATATTTTTAGTGTATCACATTTCTGGATGAATTGCAGGGAAGGGGTTATATATTTAACCCCTTCCCGACCATTCATCCTGCGATCGCCGGCAGCCCATTGCATTCAGTGGAGTCGGCTGTATTGCTGGTTCCATTGAATTCAATGGGCAAACATCGTTCTTCTCTGCTACAGCTGTTACAGCTGTGGCAGAAAAGAAGGATTTGTCTTCTATATGTTCTCAATGGGGTCGGCGCTGCTGCCGCCGGCCCCACTGAGCGCATATAGAGACGATTTATGGCCTTTAGAAGGACCGTTGGGGTTCTTGAAGCCTACAATACACCTAACACTCTCCCTATAGCAGCTCCGACACCAGCAGCACTTTCCCTGAACTAATGTCAGAATACATCCGTAGCGAGCCGCGGGAAGGGCAGATTTCAATACTCGGGTGACACCTAATCTCGCCAGCCACTCACAGCAGGGGGGTGGTATAGGGCTTAAACGTTGCAGGGGGAAGTTGTAATGCCTTCCCTGTCTTTCAATTGGCCAGAAAAGCGCGCTAACGTCTCACAGAGGAAAATGAAAGTAACCCGAACACCGCGTGGTGCTCGTTAAGAGTAACGAGCATCCCGAACACCCTAATATTCGCACGAATATCAAGCTCGGACGAGTACGTTCGCTCATCTCTATTAGTTATCTACATCAGATCAGAGCCTGGCATTTCTTTAGGCTTTCCCACCTTTTGGTTGTTCGAGATCCAACTACCATATAGTAGATCCCCAGTGACCGTAGACATCATAAATATTTCAGAGACAGCGAGACTGTCCCTGGAACCCAGGCTACGGAATTGATCAGTTATAAAGAACTTTCTAAGGACTTTCTACTTCCACAGTGAAAGGAGGCTGTTAGCCTCATAATACCCAATACATGGGAACAAATTAATCTAGTTTTGCAGCCTCAACTGTTTGTTTTATTAAAGTTCAAGCAGCATGTGCAACTCAAGACAGTCTACTGCTCATCTCTGGAGTTTACATTACACAGCCACACCCTAGGACTACTTCTGATTGAGAACTAGTACTGAACTGATGTGGCCACAACCTGTCTATGACATTCTAATGACGCCTCCACCTGCCTATGAGGACCATAACTTATGGGTACCATAACTTCCAGTGCCTTCATCTGGAAGTAGAGGGATACCCCAGCCGGCACCCCTTGAGCTATCTACATGTGTAAAGAGAGAACAGATGCTTTTCTAGCACATAGTTTACATAGTCAGCTTTCCAGCATTGATAGGCTGGTGCCACTGGTGTTGGTGCCAAATTCAAATTCTGATGAAATCAGGCTACAAACAGAAGTGGATGGATGTCAGCTCAAGGCAATGTATTGAGTTCAGCCCCATCCAAGCCACTTCCTCCTCCTTTATACCTTCCTGGAGTCAGTCCTTGCAGCATGTTCCACACATCATATTATGCAGAAATCCTATGTAAAGCCGCACCCAGTAGAAGCCTCTTAAAAGAAATATGGTCGACTTTAAAAGGGGTTTTTATGACCTATTTTCCAGATAGGTCATCAACACTTAATCCTGGGTGGCGGATCACTGCCCGCCGGCTGGTGCCAGTGTTTCTGTGCACAAAGCCCAGTTGTGCCGGAAACATTCAGCTCCAATCATGGTGCAGAAGTCCAGATTGGAATTTCAGACACAGTTCCATTCAAATGAAAGGTTTGATGTTTGTAGTTTTCTTCTCGCTGTGGGCTGTACTCGTCTTCTCCTTGGAGCCTCCATTTGGAGGCTTCATTGTACATTCTAGTAAATTTCCTAGGAATAATAGCACTGACTGCTGCGCTATTCGTCTAGTTAACAGAAACCACAATAGTAGCTCATTATCTGTCAGTGAGTCTGTTGGGTGCTGGTAACATAGTAACATAGTATGTAAGGCCGAAAAAAGACACATGTTCATCCAATTTAGTCTATTACCCCCAACGTTGAAGGCAAAAAACTGCAATGGGGTAAAAGCCAATTTTCCCCATTTAAGAGAAAAAAATTGCTTCCTGATTCCAATCTGGCAACTGGAATAATCCCCGGACCACCGACCCCTCTGAAGTTATTAATTATTGTAACATAATATTGTAATGCTCAAGAAAGACATCCAGGCCCCTCTTGTACTGTTTTATTGAATTTGTCATCACCACATCCTCAGGAGAGAGTTCCATAGTCTCACTGCTTGTACAGTAAAGAACCCCCTTCTATGTCGGTGTAGAGACATTCCTTCTTCTAGACATAGAGGGAGCCCATTTTTATAGTCACAGCCCTGGGTATAAACAGATGACGAGAGAGATCTCTGTACTGATCCCTAATATATCTATAAATAGTTATTAGAGCGCCCCCTTGTTACAGTCTTGGGTATAATAGATGATGGGAGGGATCTCTGTACTGACCCCTGATATATGCATACATAGTTATTAGAGCACCCCCTCATTACACTCCTGGGTATAATAGATGATGGGAGAGATCTCTGTACTGACCCCTGATATATCTATACATAGTTATTAGAGTGCCCTCTTGTTACAGTCCTAGGTATAAATAGATGATGAGAGAGATCTCTGTACTGACCACTGATCTATAAATACATAGTTATTACAGCGCCCCTTGTTACAGTCCTGGGTATAAATAGATGATGGAAGAGATCTCTGTACTGACTCCTGATGTATCTATACATAGTTATTAGAGTGCCCCCCTGTTACAGACATGGGTATAATAGATGATGGGAGAGATCTCTGCATTGTCCCCTGATATATCTATACATAGTTATTAGAGCACCCTCTTGTTACAGACATTGGTATAATAGATGATGGGAGAGATCTCTGTACTGACCCCTGATATATCTATACATAGTTAGTAGAGTGCCCCCTTGTTACAGTCCTGGGTATAAATAGATGATGGAAGAGATCTCTGCATTGTCCCCTGATATATTTATACATAGCTATTAGAGCGCCCCCTTGTTACAGTTCTGGGTATAATAGATGATGGGAGAGATCTCTATATTGACCCCTGATAAGCCTCCTGCAGATGGTCGGGTTTGATCCTGCTGCGAGAATTATTGCAGCGGGATGCGAGCCATGCCCCTGCAGTGACCACCCCGGCTCACCTCCTCCCGGCGTCTTCTCCGCTCTACTACGTGATGTTTCTGTGCGGGCCTCTTTGAGGCTCGCACAGAAATAGGACATGCAGCGATTTGTTTACCGCTTGAGTTTTCACGCAGTCAAATCGCGGCTGTTCACATAGGATTGGATTATCTAATGCATGGGCAGAAATTTTGTAGGAAAACCTGCTGCGGAATTTCCACCCATTTTCAGGAGGCCATACTCCTGAGTGCCGGTGCCCAAAACTGTCTACAATATGCCACGTGTACTCTGACCAGTGGCTTGTAAAGGTGTTTCAGGCACGTGGCAGAGTCGGCACAGCTTGTCATTTTTGTAAAAGTCTTTTTGTGTTTAGCACCGTCTCCTGGTGCCACATTATGGGAACTGTGGGAAACATGCAGGTGTTTAATGTCAGTGCACTTTAGGGAGTTTTTGTCCTTCTAATATGCTGACGACAGTTTCCCTTGTTATAGTCATTTCCTGTAATATCTGGAAACATTTTGGGTTTTTCCCTATTTTGTCCTTTCCGGATGTAGCAGGTTTGGACAGCAGCACTCATATAGAATTTTTTAAAGGGGTTCTAACTCTCTTTTACAACTAAAGCTGGTTAATAATGAACCAAAAAAAGAAATCATTTTAGAATATAAACCTTTTTTATTTTGATCGCCCCATTTTCTAGTTCTTTGAACGTCACAAAGAAAACAATTGATTTTTGCTCCAGTTGCTATGACTACGCTCACGACATGTATAGTCCTCCACTGGAGTCATGGGGACTTTATTTTTGCTAGTAACCATCTACATTATTACTGACCTTCTGCAATACATAATCTGGTGCATCTACTATATAGCTGTATGGATATTTAGTGCATACTTCAGGGCTCCATAATAATCGCCGTTCGGTCAAATGCCGTAATTATCAAAGCTTGAGCAGCAGCAAGTTCTTAGCATATCACCGCCCTTCGATTCACCCCCTAGTATCATGGCCACACCACCCCAAACAAGCTTGGTTATAACCTCTGAGGACGTGTGCAGACATGGATATACATAACCTTGGATGTCCTCTGACACAAGGAACATAGTAATTAGAGATGAGCGAACGTACTCGTCAGAGCTTGATACTCGTTCGAGTATTAGCGTGTTCGAGATGCTCGTTACTAGAGGCGAGCACCACGCGATGTTCGAGTTACTTTCACTTTCATCTCTGAGACGTTAGCGCGCTTTTCTGGCCAATAGAAAGACAGGGAAGGCATTACAACTTCCCCCTGCGACGTTCAAGCCCTATACCACCCCCCTGCTGTGAGTGGCTGGCGAGATCAGGTGTCACCCGAGTATAAAAATCGGCCCCTCCCGCGGCTCACCACAGATGCATTCTGACAGAGATCAGGGAAAGTGCTGCTGATGGCGGAGCTGCTATAGGGAGAGTGTTAGGATTGATCTTAGGCTTCAAGAACGCCATTGGTCTTTCTTAGGGCCACATCTGACCGTGTGCAGTACTGTTGAGGCTGCTTTTTGCAGTGTTGCACTTTTTTTTTTTTTTTGTATATCGGGCGTGCAGAGCATTGCGTCCAGAGCATTGCGTCCTGCAGTAATTTTACATAGTCCATGGCCAGTAGTGGTGGTGAGGCAGGGACAGTGAAAAACATATCCAGTCTATATAGGCAGTGGGCTTTTCCAAAAAAATTTGGGAAAAAAAATCTATTTGGGCTGCCTGTGACCGTCCTGACTGTACTGCGTCTCTGCTGGGGGTAGTTGTCCTAATTCATACGCAGCCAGCTAAGTGTTACAGCAGGCTTGCGCAAAATTCTTTCCTGCCTCTGCTGTGCGTTCCGTAAGCGAAGTCAGCCTCCAACCACAGGCCAATAAGCGGCACATTTAATTCCAGCGTTCTGTTTCTGCACTACTGGTAATACAGCATGCTGAGGGGTAGGGGTAGGCCTAGAGGACATGGACGCGGGCGAGGACGCGGAGGCCCAAGTCAGGGTGTGGGCACAGGCCGAGCTCCTGATCCAGGTGTATCGCAGCCGACTGCTGCGGGATTAGGAGAGAGGCACGTTTCTGGCATCCCCACATTCATCTCACAATTAATGGGTCCACGCGGTAGACCTTTATTAGAAAATGAGCAGTGTGAGCAGGTCCTGTCGTGGATGGCAGAAAGTGCATCCAGCAATCTATCGACCACCCAGAATTCTGCGCCGTCCACTGCTGCAACTCTGAATCCTCTGGCTGCTGCTCCTCCTTCCTCCCAGCCTCCTCACTCCATTGCAATGACACATTCTGAGGAGCAGGCTGTCTCCCAGGAACTGTTCTCGGGCCCCTGCCCAGAATGGGCAGCAATGGTTCCGAATCCTCTCCCACTGGAGGAGTTTGTCGTGACCGATGCCCAACCTTTGGAAAGTTCCCGGGGTCCGGGGGATGAGGCTGGGGACTTCCGGCAACTGTCTCAAGAGCTTTCAGTGGGTGAGGAGGACGATGACGATGAGACACAGTTGTCTATCACTCAGGTAGTAGTAATTGGAGTAAGTCCGAGGGAGGAGCGCACAGAGGATTCAGAGGAAGAGCAGCAGGACGATGAGGTGACTGACCCCACCTGGTTTGCTACGCCTACTGAGGACAGGTCTTCAGAGGGGGAGGCAAGTGCAGCAGCAGGGCAGGTTGGAAGAGGCAGTGCGGTGGCCAGGGGTAGAGGCAGGGCCAGACCGAATAATCCACCAACTGTTTCCCAAAGCGCCCCCTCGCGCCATGCCACCCTGCAGAGGCCGAGGTGCTCAAAGGTCTGGCAGTTTTTCACTGAGAGTGCAGACGACCGACGAACAGTGGTGTGCAACCTTTGTCGCGCCAAGATCAGCCGGGGAGCCACCACCACCAGCCTCACCACCACCAGCATGCGCAGACATATGATGGCCAAGCACCCCACAAGGTGGGACGAAGGCCGTTCACCGCCTCCGGTTTGCACCGCTGCCTCTCTCCCTGTGCCCCAACCTGCCACTGACATCCAACCCATCTCTCAGGACACAGGCACTACCGTCTCCTGGCCTGCACCCACACGCTCAACTCCGCTGACCTCGGCCCCATCCACCAATGTCTCTCAGCGCACCGTCCAGCCGTCGCTAGCGCAAGTGTTGGAGCGCAAGCGCAAGTACGCCGCCACGCACCCGCACGCTCAAGCGTTAAACGTGCACATTGCCAAATTTATCAGCCTGGAGATGCTGCCGTATAGGGTTGTGGAAACGGAGGCTTTCAAAGGTATGATGGCGGCGGCGGCCCCGCGCTACTCAGTTCCCAGTCGCCACTACTTTTCCCGATGTGCCGTCCCAGCCCTGCACGACCACGTCTCCCGCAACATTGTACGCGCCCTCACCAACGCGGTTACTGCCAAGGTCCACTTAACAACGGACACGTGGACAAGCACAGGCGGGCAGGGCCACTATATCTCCCTGACGGCACATTGGGTGAATTTAGTGGAGGCTGGGACAGAGTCAGAGCCTGGGACCGCTCACGTCCTACCCACCCCCAGAATTGCGGGCCCCAGCTCGGTGGTGGTATCTGCGGCGGTGTATGCTTCCTCCACTAAACCACCCTCCTCCTCCTCCTCCTACGCAACCTCTGTCTCACAATCAAGATGTGTCAGCAGCAGCACGTCGCCAGCAGTCGGTGTCGCGCGGCACGGCAGCACAGCGGTGGGCAAGCGTCAGCAGGCCGTGCTGAAACTACTCAGCTTAGGAGAGAAGAGGCACACGGCCCACGAACTGCTGCAGGGTCTGACAGAGCAGACCGACTGCTGGCTTGCGCCGCTGAGCCTCCAACCGGGCATGGTCGTGTGTGACAACGGCCGTAACCTGGTGGCGGCTCTGCAGCTCGGCAGCCTCACGCACGTGCCATGCCAGGCCCACGTCTTTAATTTGGTGGTTCAGCGCTTTCTGAAAAGCTACCCACGCTTGTCAGACCTGCTCGGAAAGGTGCGCCGGCTCTGCGCACATTTCCGCAAGTCCCACACGGACGCTGCCACCCTGCGCACCCTGCAACATCGGTTTCATCTGCCAGTGCACCGACTGCTGTGCGACGTGCCCACACGGTGGAACTCTACGCTCCACATGTTGGCCAGGCTCTATGAGCAGCGTAGAGCTATAGTGGAATACCAACTCCAACATGGGCGGCGCATAGGGAGTCAGCCTCCTCAATTCTTTACAGAAGAGTGGGCCTGGTTGGCAGACATCTGCCAGGTCCTTGGAAACTTTGAGGAGTCTACCCAGATGGTGAGCGGCGATGCTGCAATCATTAGCGTCACCATTCCTCTGCTTGCTATGCCTCTTGAGAAGTTCCCTGCAAAGCATAAAGGCAGACGCTTTGCGCTCGGAAACAGAGGCGGGGGAAGACAGTATGTCGCTGGATAGTCAGAGCACCCTCCTGTCTATATCTCAGCGCGTTGAGGAGGAGGAGGAGCATGAGGAGGAGAGGGAAGAGACAGCTTGGCCCACTGCTGAGGGTACCCATGCTGCTTGCCTGTCATCCTTTCAGCGTGTATGGCCTGAGGAGGAGGAGGAGGAGGAGGAGGATCCTGAAAATGATCTTCCTAGTGAGGACAGCCATGTGTTGCGTACAGGTACCCTGGCACACATGGCTGACTTCATGTTAGGATGCCTTTCTCGTGACCCTCGCGTTACACGCATTCTGGCCACTACGGATTACTGGGTGTACACACTGCTCGACCCACGGTACAAGGAGGACCTTTCCACTCTCATACCCGAAGAGGAAAGGGGTTCGAGAGTGATGCTATACCACAGGACCCTGGCGGACAAACTGATGGTAAAATTCCCATCCGACAGCGCAAGTGGCCGAAGGCGCAGTTCCGAGGGCCAGGTAGCAGGGGAGGCGCGGAGATCAGGCAGCATGTACAGCACAGGCAGGGGAACACTCTCTAAGGCCTTTGACAGCTTTCTGGCTCCCCAGCAAGACTGTGTCACCGCTCCCCAGTCAAGGCTGAGTCGGCGGGAGCACTGTAAAAGGATGGTGAGGGAGTACGTAGCCGATCGCACGACCGTCCTCCGTGACGCCTCTGCCCCCTACAACTACTGGGTGTCGAAGCTGGACACGTGGCCTGAACTCGCGCTGTATGCTCTGGTGGTGCTTGCTTGTCCTGCGGCTAGCGTCTTGTCAGAGAGGGTGTTTAGTGCGGCTGGGGGAATCATCACAGATAAACGTACCCGCCTGTCAACCGACAGTGCCGACAGGCTTACACTCATCAAGATGAACAAAGCCTGGATTTCCCCAGACTTCTCTTCTCCACCAGCGGACAGCAGCGATACCTAAACAATACGTAGGCTGCACCCGCGGATGGAAGCATCGTTCTCTATCACCATCAAAAACGGGGACCTTTTAGCTTCATCAATCTGTGTATAATATTCATCCTCCTCCTCCTGCTCCTCCTCCTGAAACCTCACGTAATTACGCCGAACGGGCAATTTTTCTTAGGCCCACAAGGCTCAGTCATATAATTTTTGTAAACAATTTTTATACGTTTCAATGCTCATTAAAGCGTTGAAACTTGCACCTGAACCAATTTTTATTTTAACTGGGCTGCCTCCAGGCCTAGTTACCAATTAAGCCACATTAACCAAAGCGATTAATGGGTTTCACCTGCCCTCTTGGTTGGGCAATTTTTCTGACGTACATTAGTACTGTTGGTACACCAATTTTTTGGGGCCCTCGCCTACAGTGTAATCCAATAAATTTTTTGCCCACCTGCATTAAAGCTGACGTTACATCAGCTGTGCTGGGCACTGCAATGGGATATATTTATGTACTGCCGGTGGCTTCGTGGCACCCACCCATGCTGTTGGTCCACACGGAGTTGTAACTGCATGTGTCCACTTCTAAAGAACCCCAGTCTGACTGGGGCATGCAGTGTGGGCCGAAGCCCACCTGCATTAAACATGACATTACCTCAGCTGTGATGGGCAATGCAATGGGATATATTTATGTACCGCTGGTGGCTTCCTGGCACCCACCCATGCTGTCGGTCTACAGGGACTTCACAATAGGGAGTTGTACCTGCCTGTGTCTATGAATTAAAAACCCCGGTCAGGTTGGGGCATGCAGTGTGGGCCGAAGCCCACCTGCATTTAATCTGACGTTAGCTCTGCTGTCCAGGGCACTGCAATGGGATACATTTATGTACAGCCGGTGGGTTCCAGGGAGCCACCCATGCTGTGGGTGCACACGGAATTCCCATTGCAGAGTTGTACCTGCCTGTGACTTTTTATAAAAAACCGCGGTCTGACTGGGGCATGCAGACAGCTTGACAGAATGAATATTGTGTGGCACATAGGTTCCCCATTGCTATGCCCACGTGTGCAGCTCCTGATGGTGGTGGCACAGGATTATATTTCGCATTGCTCCTGTACAGCATTGTGGGCTATCGCCCCGCCCCTTTTAAAGAGGGTCGCTGCCTAGCCGTGCCAACCCTCTGCAGTGTGTGCCTGCGGTTCCTCCTCATGGCAGACGCACTTATAAATAGACATGAGGGTGGTGTGGCATGAGGGCAGCTGAAGGCTGCGCAGGGACACTTTGGTGTGCGCTGTGGACACTGGGTCGTGCGCGCGCGGGGGGGGGGGGGGTGTTGTGCAGCATGTAACCCAGGAGAAGTGGCAGCGGAGTGTCATGCAGGCAGTGATTGTGCTTTGTTGGAGGTAGTGTGGTGTTTAGCTAAGGTATGCCATGCTAATGAGGGCTTTTCAGAAGTAAAAGTTGTTGGGGGGGGGGGGGCACTCTTGCCGCTATTGTGGCTTAATAGTGGGACCTGGGAACTTGAGATGCAGCCCAACATGTAGCCCCTCGCCTGCCCTATCCGTTGCTGTGTCGTTCGCATCACTTTCTTGAATTGCCCAGATTTTCACAAATGGAAACCTTAGCGAGCATCGGCGATATACAATAATGCTCGGGTCGCCCATTGACTTGAATAGGGTTCGTTACTCGAAACGAACCCTCGAGCATCGCGAAAATTTCGTCCCGAGTAACGAGCACCCGAGCATTTTGGTGCTCGCTCATCTCTAGTAGTAATGCTTTACTCTGCTGGCTACATTCTGAACACAGGGTGCACAATAGAAATAAGAGTAATATTACAAAGTATCTAATTCGCAATATCAGTCGCAAAGGGGTTAAAGCAGCGCCGGCTGTCAGTGCGGGATACACTGAGGTTGGAGAGGTAGCCACTGCTCCGATCCCTGTGTAGTGGCTGGTGTTTGTAAACATAGGCTGGGGTCTCATTGAAAGAACTGGGAGCGGCACCGGCAATTACAAGTGGCTACCTCTCCAACCCTGATGTATCTCGCACTGATGTCCGGTGATGCTTTAACCTCTTTAACAGCTTTAGTTATAGATACATTAAGAGGCCCTTTTACAGAGACTCTGTCGCCTACTTTTAGTCCTATCAGCAAAGCTTATGGGCTAAAAGTTGGTAACCCGCTGAGTCCGGGGATGTGTCATTGCAATGACCCAGACGTAGGAGGTATTAAACAGTGAGGGGAAATGAGATGGTAATCATGGTGGCTCTGCTGCTCCTCCTGGCAGGGTGGAAAAATACTGTTCATAGGGTCAAACTACACCAGTGGTAAAAATAAGAACATAAAATAAACAATAGGCAGCTGTTATAGCCCACTATCCAGGGAGTCGGGTAGGGTAAAATGGTAGTTTTTTCGGTGCGCCAGTCCATATATGGGTAGGAACCTATTCCGGACGAAATAATAAAGTATAAAAATGGGAGAAATTAACAATAATGGAGTAATCCTTGCTCCTGAAGCACAAGTGTGGTACCTCAGTGCAGTATGTCGATGATGGGAAGAGACTCCAGCCAGACTTTAGATGGTAAACCAACTTTTAACAATTTATTGGTAGTAAGACAGAAAGTACTTGACGTTGCAGTAGTTACATCACTTGCATCCTATTCATTGGACATAGATCATAAACTTGCATTACATTTGAAGACATGAAATCTTTCTGACATTTTCCTCAGAGGACTGCCATTAGCTTCTAGCTTTTCCTCCCTGACTTTGACTATTACATTTTGATTACAGACTTGATTTCCTGCATATCTCTGGTTTCTCTCTGTATATGCTTCTCTCCCCTGTTAACTCTTACAGAATAAACTTACCTTGTTAGTACTCACTCAAAGAGAAAGAGGTCCAGCAAGAAATGACTCTACCCACGAAGAACTGTGTAGTAAGCACACAGAGTCCTCTTGAATGGAGAAAAAGAAGTGATGTTGTGAAGAAGAAAAGGAGAGTGGTGGTTGTGGGGGATTCCCTATTGAGAGGAACAGAGGCCGCTGTTTGCAGACCTGACACCTCACGAGAGGTGTGTTGTCTTCCAGGTGCACAAATCAAAGATGTGTCTGATAGGCTGTCAAGACTCTTCAGTCCTACAGAACACCACTCATTCCTACTAATACATGTAGGAAAAAATGGCACTGCAAAAAGAACCTTGCAACTATCTGCAGAGACTTTGAAGACCTCAGAAAGAAGATGAAGGAACTAGGAGCACAGGTGGTCTTCTCCTCCATCCTCCCAGTGCATGGCCATTAAATAAGAAGATGGAACAGGATTCTAGAGGTGAGCAACTGGCTTTGTCGATGGTGCTGTCAGCAAAGATTTGGATTTCTAGACCATGGAGTGAATTACTTATATGATGGACTGCTTGCTAGAGACGGGTTGTACCTTACAAAAACAGGTAAGGAAATATTTGGTGTGTGCCTTGCTTCACTCATTAGGAGAGCTTTAAATTAGAACAATATGGGAAGGGAAGTGAAAGGCCAGGTAAAAATAAACATCTGATTAATACATTTGAGAACCTCACTATTAGAAGTGGAAAGAAAGAACAAAGACCTAAAGTTCAGAAGGAAAGTAGAGGGGCAAGAGACACCGATCACAAACTAAAACGTTTTTACACAAATGCATAGAGCATTGGAAACAAACAAGGAGAATTGGAGCTCCTAACACAGGAAGAGAAATATGATGTCATAGGCATCACGGAAACTTGGTGGAATGATACACATGATTGGAATACAAGGCTTGAAGGATACAACTTATTTATAAGATACAGACCTAATAAAAGGGGAGGAGGTGTTGCATTGTATGTTAGGAAAACATTAATCTCCACAGAGATTCAAGCTTCAGAGATGGGAGTTCTGTAGAAACTGTGGGAGAATAGGACACTATTGTAGGCATTTACTATAGGCCGCCAGGACAAGCAGAAGATATGGATGAACTCTTTCTACATCAGATGGCCAAGCTCTCCAAAAAGCATCACATAGTGATCATGGGAGATTTTGCCTATCCAGACATTTGTTGGGAATCTCTATCAGGTAAAAGTAATGGATCTAACAAATTCTTATCCGCTCTTGCTGACAAGTTTATCTTCCCAAAGGTCGAAGAGAAAACAAGGGCATCTGCTATCTTGGACCGAATTCTCACCAACAGGGAGGAAATGGTTGAGGAAGTACCGGTGGCTGGGGCCTTAGGAGGCAGTGATCATGATATCTTTGAATTTTGGATAACAAGGGGAGGAAAACCTGAGAAGACTCAGACCTCAAGGGTGGATTTCAGAAAGGCAGATTTTAATGAACTCAGAAAGAGGGTAGGAAGAATCAAATGGCTGGATGTTCCTAAGGACAGAAATGTCCAAGAAGGTTGGGAAATATTGCAAAATGAGATTCTCAAAGCACAGTCGTTAACAATCCCTAAAAGAAGGAGAAATGGGAAGCATTTAAAGAGATCAGGATGGATGAACACAGAACTTGCACACATGTTAAAAAGGAAGAAAAATATGTTTATCAAATGGAAAGAGGGGGGAATATCTAAAGAATAATATAATGCAATCTGCAGAAACTGTAGGGCAAGTGTCAGAAAAGCTAAAGCTGATAATGAATTGAGGCTTGCAACAGAGGCCAAAAGCAATAAAAAAGGATTTGATATGGTCCAAGAGTCCTATAGTCACCAATCTGTTTACCTACTATTTCAAGTATAACCTTTCTACAAACCCCTCTAGGTTGTTGCCTCTGATACCAAATGTGAGACTCCACCAAGCTTGAACGTGGTTCATTTCCAGTGGTGGAAAATTAACAAAGTAACAAGCCTTCACCATTTGGTAGAGAGTTCCCGCCTCCTAACAATGGCTCAATTCCAAGCCAAATTTGATCCCCTCCTATGCGAAAACTATTAGATAAATGAAGTTTTCCATTTTCTATATTTTCTACAGCTACTCAAGTTCTTCGAGACATGACTGTTTGAGAGAGACTGTGCTTGCGAGATCCCATGAAAATGGGCACTCTGCCTTTAATCTACAGTTTCTTAAACAACCCAACATGGGAAGGCAGACCGCCTTTTATGACAAAATGGGAGATTGATTTAGGCATTAATATGTCAGTGGCAAGATGGAGCCATTGTTGTGAAACAGTCTAGTTATCAGAAGTAGTTATCAGGTTACTTTCATGGAAACATCCTTAAAAATATTGCACCGTACCCACTTGGTACCGGCCAGACTGAACAAAATTTACTCAACATCCTCACTAGAGATGAGCGAGCGTACTCGGATAAGCACTACTCGCTCGAGTAATTGGCTTTATCCGAGTATCGCTGTGCTCGGGGCTAAAGATTCGGGTGCCGCTGCGGCTGACAGGTGAGTCGCAGCGGGGAGCAGGGGAGAGCGGGCGGGAGAGAAGGAGAGAAAGATCTTACCTCTGTTCCTCCCCGCTCTCCCCTGCAGCTCCCCGCTCCGTGCCGGCACCCGAATCTTTAGCCCCGAGCACAGCGATACTCGGATAAAGCCAATTACTCGAGCGAGTAGTGCTTATCCGAGTACGCTCGCTCATCTCTAATCCTCACCCCTATGTTTTAGGGGATGTACGGAGGTGGGGACTCAGCTATACATTTGGTGGACCTGTCCTGAGGCAGCTAAGCTCTGGACTCAGATACATAGGCTACTACATGGACTATTTGTATGCCCATTTCAAAAATCTCCTTCAGTGTTTCTCCTGACGGCGACCGTCAGCCACAGGTTAAATATCAGGTGCATAAATTGATTCAGATTATCTGTATGGCGGCCAGAATCCACATTGCGGCCAGATGGAAGCAGCCACACCTTTCCTTTCAAGATGTGATAAATAGAATCTCACAGGCTGCGTTGTACGAACGGCTACACACCATAGGGTCAGACACGTTAGAAAAGTATGGGAAGGTATGGGGACCTTGAATAGAGCTGGTAGATATTCCGGGTTTCCGGCATACCCTCTTGTCGACCTAGAGTGACGTGATGTAGAGCTTTTGCTATAAACCTGTTAAATTAGAGTTTGCTATTTAATTATATATATAGAAAAATGTAAAAGAAATGACAACCTTAGGTTTGTTCAGTTAAAATGTATTGCTATAAAATCAGGCATTGCACATATTTCAATTTTATGATGGGAAAAAAAAAGAATAAGGCCTCATGTCCACGGGGAAAATCAGGCCCGCTACGGATTCTCCATGGAGAATCTGCAGTGGGTCCCTCCTGCCCCGCGGACATGAGCGCTGAAAATAGGAATTTAAAAGAATTTACTCATCCGGAGCGGGCGGGGAAAGTCTTCTCTTCCTCACGGCCGGATCTTCTTTTTCGGCCGGCGGATGAACTCGTCACGCCGACGGCACGTCGCCGACGTGCCGCGCGCATGCGCCGGGCACATCCGCCGAGCCGAAGCAAGAAAGATCCGGCCGTGAGGAAGAGAAGACCTTCCCCGCCCGCTCCGGATGAGTAAATTCTTTTAAATTCCTATTTTAGGTCTCCCGCGGATCCGGACGGCTTCCATAGGCTTCAATAGAAGCCCGCGGGAGCCGTCCCCGCGGGAGACCCGCACGAAAATGGAGCATGGTCCAGATTTTTTTCATGCTCCATTTTTTTTAAAATCACTTTTATTGACCATCCGCGGGTATTTATCTACCCTGCAGGTGGTCAATGCATCCCTATGGGGTGCGGATCCGCGGGCAGGAGAAGAGTTAAAATCTGCTGCGGATTTTAATTCTTCTTTTGCCCGAGGACATGAGGCCTAATAGAGAAAAAGTTTATAAGAGTAATTGTGCTTGCAAATTTTACTGTCAAGCCCCCTGCATGGGGATCGTTGTTGCATAAAGGATAAATGTACCACATTGTGCCACTTTATTAAAAATCCTTTGAAACTAAAAAAGGATTTTAGGGGTATTTCAAAAGCAAAAGAAAAGTCAAAGATGCTATTGGATGCTTACAAGAACAGAGCTGAGCGAGCACGCTCGTATAAAGCAGTTAGTCGAGCGAGCATCGCTCTTCTCGAGTAACGGCTCACTGGTCCGAGCATGCTCGGGGGGGGGGGGGGGCGGTGGGGGGCAGGGGGGGGGGAGAGTGAGAGAGATCTTTCTCTCCCGCTCCGCCGCCCGCCGCTTTGTGCAGCGACTAACAGAATGCTATTTAACAAGGAGTAATGCAAAGTCCTACATCTGGGCAAGAAAAATGAAAAAAGCACATACAGAATGGGAGGAATTGGGCTAAGCAGCACATGTGAAAAAGACTTGGGTATACTAAAAGATCATAGACTGAACATGAGTCAACAATGTGATGCAGCAGCCAAAAAGGCAAACACAATTCTGAGATGTATTAAGAGATGCATAAAGTCTTGATCATGTGAGGTAATTATCCCCTCTACTCTTCCTTAGTCACACCTCATCTGGAATACTGGGTCCAGTTCTGGGCACCCCACTTTAAAAAAGACATAGACAAACTGGAGCAAGTTCAGAGAAGAGTTACCAAGATGGTGAGCGGTCTGCAAATCATGTCCTATGAGGAACGGTTAAAGGATCTGGGAATGTTTAGCTTGCAGAAGAGAAGGCTGAGAGGAGACTTAATAGCTGTCTACAAATATCTGAAGGGCTGTCACAGTGTAGAGGGATCAGCCCTATTCACATCTGCACAAGGAAAGACTAGAAGCAATGGGATAAAGCTGAAAGGCAGGAGACACAAATAGAAAAAACGTTCTAACAGTGAGGTAATCAGTAAGTGGAACAGGATACCACGGGAAGTGGCGAGTTCTCCTTCAATGGAAGTGTTCAAACAAAGGCTGGACAAATATCCGTCTGGGATGATTTAGTGAAGCCGGGGGTTGGACCAGATGACCCTAGACGTCCCTTCCAACTCTACTATTCTATGACTCTGACTTGATGTTTCCTTCCCACTACACTGGCTGCTGTCAATGTTCTCCTTGTTCCCTCTCCGTCTCCTTCAGACTCTGCTGAGCTGGCTAGACTGCTTACCCCCACCCACTCTCTACCTTATATACTCTCCCTCTACACCTATTCTAAACTAGAGGAAATCTGTCTACCCAATCCCAGGCTAGCTAGGTGTGACTGACAGGTGGTAGAGCAGGTTAGAGTCATACAGGGTCATACAGTATTAGGTGGTAGGAACACCAAGTGTTAACCCATCATTGACCAGTTAAATTGGTACAAACACAATTTCATATCTTTACAAATATACCTATACATACACACACTCTATGTGTGGTAGCAATAGCAATGCTATGGGACCCCAGCTCTGGGGTACTACATCATATTTCCCTGCTGTGAGCGCTAAGTAATCCACCCATTCTAATTTTGCGATGGGTAGACTACTTAGCAACATCGCTCAATGTTTTTAGCGGAAGCTTTCAGCGCTCATATTGGGGGAATAATAGGGGAGATAAGTATAACACCTACATCCCAGACTCAGTGGGTCACCTACTTTCAGCTGTTAAAGGGGTTGTCCCGCGGCAGCAAGTGGGGTTATACACTTCTGTATGGCCATATTAATGCACTTTGTAATGTACATTGTGCATTAATTATGAGCCATACAGAAGTTATAAAAAGTTTTTCACTTACCTGCTCCGTTGCTAGCGTCCTCGTCTCCATGGTTGCCGTCTAATTTTCGCCGTCTAATGGCCAAATTAGACGCGCTTGCGCAGTCCGGGTCTTCTTATCTTCTCAATGGGGCTCCGTGTAGCTCCATGTAGCTCCGCCCCGTCACGTGCCGATTCCAGCCAATCAGGAGGCTGGAATCGGCAATGGACCGCACAGAAGAGCTGCGGTCCACGGAGGGAGAAGACCCCGGCGGCCATCTTCAACCGGTAAGTAAGAAGTCACCGGAGCGCGGGGATTCAGGTAAGCGCTGTGCTGGTTTTTTTTAAAGTCCCTGCATCGGGTTTGTCTCGCGCCGAACGGGGGGGGGGTTGAAAAAAAAAAACCCGTTTCGGCGCGGGACAACCCCTTTAAGCTTAATTCATAGGACTAAGAGTAGGTGAGAGTCTCTCCTAGGAGGTACGCTTGTTGCGCAGTCCCTTACACTTCTTCATCTCAGTTCCATGCACAGTCTCTGTCTTATGGAAGAATCCTCTCTCCCATCTCTCAGACAGACTGTTTTCTCATGGAGCTTACCCCTGACATTGGTCTTGGCCCCAACGAACACTCCAACAGGACTCAGACTATACTTTCTAGGAACGGCTTCACGGATGCCTTCCTGCAGCATCCTCTGCTTACTCCTTGAAAAATCCAGACATAAGAATGCCAACTGGCAGGACAACAGTACTTCGGGCCCCATCGCATGGACTCCTTTGTTACCAGACCCTTTTCTACTCTCTCTGCTTTCTTAAAGGGGTTGTCCCGTGAAACAAAGTGGGTCTATACACTTCTGTATGGCCATATTAATGCACTTTGTAATGTACATTGTGCATTAATTATGAGCCATACAGAAGTTATAAGAAGTTATTCACTTACCTGTTCCGTTGCTGGCGTCCTCGTTTCCATGGAGCCTGTCTAATTTTCAGCATCTAATGGCCAAATTAGACGCGCTTGCGCAGTCCGGGTCTTCTTCTTTTCTCAATGGGGCTCCGTGTAGCTCCGCCCCGTCACGTGCCGATTCCAGCCAATCAGGAGGCTGGAATCGGCAATGGACCGCACAGAAGCCCTGCGGTCCACCGAGGGAGAAGATCCCGGCGGCCATCTTCACCGGGTAAGTAAGAAGTCACCGGAGCGCGGGGATTCAGGTAAGCGCTGTCCGGTGTTCTTGTTTAACCCCTGCATCGGGGTTGTCTCGCGCCGAACGGGGGGGCTGTTGAAAAAAAACAAAACCCGTTTCGGCGCGGGACAACCCCTTTAAGGAAGTGCACAACAAAGTGACGTGAATGAAGGTCCTACTGCAGCACAGGCTCCACTACTTACAGAACCACCACCAACCCCTATACAACATATAAGCAGAACAACACTAATTCTATCCATCTGATAACAGAAGATCATTCCATTGACAATAGAGAGTTTCATAGCTCACCTCCACCTCCTCCCTGCACAATGACTTCTCCACAAGTCAGAAGAACATACACAGAAAACTCTTTCATAGACGTTCAATGAATCGTCTCCAGGTTCCTGCAGTCCCTGTGGCTGTACAGTCGTGATAGTTTGGCGGTAAAGCAAGTGTCCTGCGTATTCACTGTGTATTTGTGCCGGCCCATTCTCTTTAATGGACTATTGCGGTGCATAATACACACCAAACCAGGGCATGACGTGTATTTTTCTTTTGCGATTGAACATCTCGTGAAAAAGATATGGTCATGTGAACAAAGCCATGAAAATCAAGGAGTTCTATCCAATGTGTGTTATGTGCCCAAAAAAGTCCATGCGTAATGCAACGGGATCCCTTTAATTCTTCATATTGGTGTTGAATCACACTAGTAGTGTCCGAGATGTGGAATCTGGGGATGGCGCTGACCTTTCATCTGAATGAAGCACTTTAGAGTTTCTGCTTTGCAAACATTTTGTTTACTTAGAAAGGTGTCTCCTTCCTGGTGTAGAAATCCCGTGAAGAGAGATTGTTGAGTGGATTAAATGACCGAATAACCTTTCAGATACTTCCTGCTTGATGTGCCATCCGCTAATCCACAGCTGCAAAAAAAGTACAAGTTGTCTCTATTATTTGGTTCTACGAAGTGGTGAACCCTCAGGCCATCAATATGTGATCCATGAGGGTCCATTGCTCAGACTTCTCTCTGATCAACTGATTGAAGGGACTTTAGCAATGATGGAAGTCCCACAGCCTCTTCAATGTTTGCATCTAAATTAGAATCTGTTTGTACTCCCAGCGCCATATTATTTATAGTGGCCATTCTGAGTACTGCAGGCTTAAGGCTAATAAGACTTACATAGTAACAGTAGGTTAGCCTGAAATAAGACAATGTCCATCCAGTTCAGTCTGTTTCCACTCCCCCCTCCTTGTTGATCTAGAGGAAGGCAGAAACAAACAAAAAAAAAAAACAATAAGGGAAGAAGCCAGTTTAGCCTATTTGGGGGGAAAATTCCTTTTCGACTCCACAATGGCAGTCAGAATAATCCCTGGATCAACATTTGTAAGTTCCTACCTGACCCCAAGAGGCGGATCAACAACCCCGCTGGTTATTTAATGTCTATATCCTATAATATTATAGTGTTCTAGAAAGAAGTCTAGTCCCTCTTAAACTCCGCTTTGGTTTTTGCCATCACCACGTCCTCAGGCAGAGAGTTCCACAGTCTCACTGCTGCTGTGTCAAGCAAAGGAGTAATACCCGGTCAGGAGTACATGGGATGACTATTGTGCACTTATGTGCTCGGTTGTCCCTCGTTTTCATTTAAGGGTTTATCTGGGCACATGGCGTTGATTAAAACAATTCTCAGTGTTCAGTGGTTAAATAACAGAAGACATACTCAATGTTCCCGAGTCTCCTGCTACGGCCATCTTACCGACTCTCCAGGCCCCACTAGCCGTCAATACCGGCTGCAGGGAGTCAGCGATGACAAACCCTGGGAAAAAGGGCAATGTGAACGCTTGCGCCAGTCACCAGCTTCAGTGCTCATGTGACTCCTTGCTGTATTATCAACACTACCGACCCGGAAGAGAAATCTAGAGGGGAGCAGAGAGCCGGCAAGATGGCAGCGGGGAGCTGTGACAGGTGAGTATTTATACTGCATGATGACCAGGGATATGAACTTTACAATGTGCCCAGATAACCCCCTAAAACCATTCTATGTTCATATTTCTGTTTTTCATAATACGCACAGATTTAAAGGGGTTGTCCCGCGAAAGCAAGTGGGGGTATACACTTCTGTATGGCCATATTAATGCACTTTGTAATGTACATTGTGCATTAATTATGAGCCATACAGAAGTTATTCACTTACCTGTTCCGTTGCTGGCGTCCTCATCTCCATGGTGCCGTCTAATTTTCAGCGTCTAATCGCCAGATTAGACGCGCTTGCGCAGTCCGGGTCTTCTGCTTTTCTCAATGGGGCCGCTCGTGCCGGAGAGCGGCTCCGTGTAGCTCCGCCCCGTCACGTGCCGATTCCAGCCAATCAGGAGGCTGGAATCGGCAATGGACCGCACAGAAGAGCTGCGGTCCACCGAGGGAGAAGATCCCGGCGGCCATCTTCAACCGGTAAGTAAGAAGTCACCGGAGCGCAGGGATTCAGGTAAGCGCTGTGCGGATTTTTTTTTAGGTCCCTGCATCGGCTTTGTCTCGCGCCGAACGGGGGGGCTGTTGAAAAAAAAAAAAACCGTTTCGGCGCGGTACAACCCCTTTAATATAATGACCGCAAGATTTCAGATGGCCATACTGTTATACCATTAACCACATCCAAATTATTTTCCCAAAACTGAGGACCCAATTGTCTTGTTTGCATTTTTATTCGTTAAATAAAAAAATACAAAACAAAAAAAAACCCTGTACAGACAATCCACCACAAGTCCTCACATGAGGGCCCTCCAGCAATACCACCAAATATAGTGTATTGTAGAAGAAAAGGAAGCAAACAGTGTTTTTTTTAAAGGCTTTTAAAAAAAAAAAGGGATCAAAAAATGTAATGAGGTTTTATACAGAGTCCTAAGACTGGCTGCACACGGGCGGATTGTGCATGCAGAATCCTGTGCCCAGCCGGCATCTGTGTGTACCTGGCTGCTTCTTATCTTCTCTGCACTGTGGAATGTCCGCACGGCGAGCAGCCAAACATGTGCAGTACGGATTTCTTCTTTTTTAAACCTCTGCTTTTCCCGCATCATCACCTAGCGATGACGTGGAATCCCCAACCTTTTTCGCAATGTCATTGCAGAAGGGCCACGAATCGGACTGCTTCCAATGACTTCAATGAAAGCCGTGCAACAATAGGACATGCTCTGTGGAATCCGTGCAACAATAGGACATGCTGTGATTTTTCCTCCGTGAGCTGAAAACCGCAATTGTTTTCTGCTTGTGTAGAGGAAGAAGTGATTTTAATAGTATATTATGGGCAGTATTTGCTGTGAAATCCAGAGGCGGATGCCCGCTTCGGATTCCGCAATGCAAATCGGCTCATGTGCAGGCGGCCTAAGAGTGTGCCAGGCTCCATTTATGTGGCCCATCCGGTACAATGTGTGGATAGACAATACACAGATTCCTATGTAGTGGCCCAGAGTTAAGGGTCCCTTCCAGCACCTCAGACTACATGTTTTATGTTTGTCTTATGCACTTTCTTGCCTGTTGAATGAGTCAGATTTATGTGTATTGGATGTCTGCAGGCATGAATGGGTTAATGTCTAGTCATGTCTTGAAAATGTATAGTTTTGTCTTGCATGTTGCATGAAAGAGGCGTCACATGTCTATGTGGAGAGTAGAAGGGTAGTGGAGAGGAGTTTAGTGGAGAGTAGAGTTGAGTTCAGAGAACAGAAGAGTAGACTAAGGCTGCCTGCAGACGGGCGGAAATTCCGCGGCGGGATTTCCGCCGCTGGAAGCCTGCATAGGATTGCGTTAGCAAACGCAATCCTATGCAGATGGCTGTGGTTTGGCCGCGCGAAATCTCGTGCACCAAACAAAACGCGACATGTTCTATTTCTGTGCGGGGCTCAGAATTTTCGCTGCTGGATCCGACCCAGCCGTCTGCAGGCGGCCTTAAGAGAGGACAATGGAGAGACTTAAGAGAGAAGGGAGATAATAGAGACAAAAGAAATACAGAAGAACAGAAGAGGAGGGAGACGTGGAGGAGGCCGAGAAGTTGTTTGCTGTTTCCACTTGGGCCTATCCTTCCCGAGATACTCCCCATAGTGATTAGCCACAAAGCGTGCATAAGCCCGGACCCGATGAGAACAGCGCTAGAACTGAATGCGTCCGGAGAAAATAGAGAAACCGCCAGAAAGCGAGATAGCCAGCAAGTGACTGACAGGAGAGAGAGAGTGAGTTACCGGGAGATAACTAGGACTGTGGATGTACAAATTCCCTGTGAATCCTCCGTGCGTCACCATTGTAAGGCCTTCTTTACACAGGCATTTGCAGAAACACAGCATTTTTTTAACGCTGAGTTTCCTGCAGATTCAGCCTGGCTTCAGCAGCGTTGGCATTCTTTATGCTAGCGTTTTGGTTGCATTTTCAGCTGTGCTGAAAAAACGGATGCTGAGAAAAAAAAATCAATACTCACCTAGCAGCTGCCATCCGGGTCCCGGACGCTCATCTCTGATGCTGCTCTGGGCTTCCCCTGCACTGAGAGATGATCTATTGCTGTAAGAGAGGTTTGAGAACCCCGCCTGCAACAATAGATTGCTGTGATTGGTTCTCGGTGCTGGCTCGATGCCCAATCACAGCCATTCATTGACTGTCTCAGTCAATCAGAGCTTGCCGGCTCTGATTGGCTGAGACAGTCAATGAGTGACTGTGATTGGGCATCGATCCAGCGCCAAGAACCAATCACAGCAATCTATTACTAGAGGCGGGGTTCTCAAACCTGGCTTACAGGAATAGATCTGTCAGTGCAGGGGAAGCCCGTAGCAGCGAAAGAGACCAGAGGCGGTTGACGCTGCCAAAAACGCGGCACCAAATTTTGCCACGTTTTCAGCAGTGCTAAAACCGCTGCCCATTCATTTCAATGGGCGACGCAGGGCACAACCGGAGAGATAAACAACTTCAAAAGGGATTTATGGAACACCCTATGCACCCTCCAAGAACTCAGTAAATCCAACTCATAAGCTAGAGGATTAATGACTCGCGGTATGGCAAAGGGACCAATAAAACGCGGCGCAAGCTTTACGGAGGGGAGCTTCAATTTTCAATTCTTCGTGGACAGATAGACCTTCTGACTGATCTCAAATGGCTCCGACACAGTGGGCCTTTTACAACTACATAGTTGCATACGACCACTTGCTTCCTCCAGATTCTTGTGCACATCATTCCAGACCTCCCGCAACTCACTAGTAACAACATCAACAGTGGGACAAGCTGTAGGTACTGGAATGGAAGTCAGGAACCGGGGATGCCGACCGAACACACAGAAGAAAGGTGACACCCCGTCGCCAAACTTATACGATTATTTATGGCAAATTCGGCCAAAGGTGAAAACTCTACCCACCGACTGACCCTCTCGCCCACAAAAAAATGCAAGTATTATACTAGATCTTGATTCTTATGTTCCGTTTGCCCATTCGTCTGCGGATGAAACGCTGATGAGAAAAACAGATGTTCCCAAGTTTTTACAGAAGGCCCTCCAAAATTGGGCCACGAATTGCACACCCCGATCCGAAACTATATTGACCGGTATTCCGTGCAATCTTATCTGTCTAATGAAAATCTTCACTAATTCAGCGGCAGACGATAATTTTTCCGAAGCAAAAAAGTGGGCCATTTTCGAGAACCTGTCAACAACTACCAAAATGGTGGAACAACCTTGTGACAAAGGCAGGTCAGTGACAAAATCCATGGACACGTACAGCCATGGACTACCAGGTACTGACAGCGGCATTAATGGTCCCTCAGGGCTCTTACGGCAACTCTTACCATGTGCACAAGCTGAACACCTATTTACGAGCTCCCGGACCTCCCGTGCCATGCCAGACCACCAGTAGAATCGGAAACATAGCTCAAGAGTCCCCCGGACCCCCGGATGCCCTGCAAAAACGGAGGAATGAGACTCTTCCAGAACCAACAATCGCAGAGACATCGGTACAAATAACTTCCCTACTGGAACCGTCTCCCGGGGCTTCTTGTTGACATTACTGAAGCTGAGCCAGAAGGTTCCGTGTTAGGGCTGCCACCATGACACTGGGCGGGAGGATGCCTTCCGGAAAAAAGTCCTTAACCTCCGGAGTCCCGAAACTGCGAGAGAGGGCTTTCATATTTTTATCTCCCGGCAGGTACGTGACTGTAAAATTGAATCTCGAGAAGAAAAGCGCCCACCTGGCTTGCCGCGCATTAAGACACTTAGCATTCTCAAGATACACGAAGTTCTTGTGATCAGTGAAGACTCTCACCTGGTGTCGAGCCCTCTCCAGAAGAGGACGTCATTCCTCAAATGCCCATTTTATTGCCAACAGTTCCCTGTTCCCAACATCGTTGCGCTTGGTGCTACTGAATTTACGGGAAAAGAAGGCACACAGACTATACCCTGAATGGCCCCCCAATTCCTGGGAGAGGACTGCCCCCACCCCAAACTCCGAAGCATCTACCTCCACGAAAAAGGGCTTCTGAGGGTCCGGCTGAGCAAGCACCGGCGTGGTGGAAAAAGCCCTCTTAAGTTTCTCAAATGCCTCTGAAGCTTCCGGAGACCACGACATCACATCGGCTCCATTTGTCATTAGATCAGTCAGCGGTTGTGCAATCACTGAAAAATTTCTGATAAATTTTCTGTAAAAGTTGGCAAACCCAAGAAAGCGCTGAAGAGCCTTCAAATTATCTGGTTTAGCCCATTGTGCGATTGCCGCAACCTTGTCTGACTCCATATACACATCAGTTGGAGTAACGACATACCCAAGGAATGACACGCGTTTGACCCCCAAATGAGCACTTCTCCAATTTAGCATACAATTGGTACTCCCGTAGCCACTCTAACACTAAATGGAGATGTCTCACATGTGTGTCCCAATCCGACGAGTACACCAAAATGTTGTCCAAATAGACAACCATAAAAACCCCTAAATAATCGTAGAAGACCGTGTTCATAAACCCCTGAAAAGCTGCAGGGCTGTTGCATAACCGGAAGGGCATAACCAGACACTCGAAGTGCCCCAACGGGGTGTTGAACGCGGTCTTTCACTCGTCACCAGACTTAATACGTATAAGATTATAAGCCCCCCGAAGGTCAAGCTTAGAGAACCAGCGTGCTCCCACCACCTGATTCAACAGATTAGAGATCAGAGGGAGCGAGCACTGATTTTTTACGGTGATCTTGTTTAAAGCCCGATAGTCGACACAAGGCCGCAAAGACCCATCTTTCTTTTCAACAAAAAATAGGCCTGCTCCAGCTGGTGACTTTGATGGTCTGATATGTTCCTTGACTAAAGCCTCTGAAATATAGGATTTAAGAGCCTCATGCTCCCGACCCGACAGATTAAATATGGCCCCCTTAGGGATGGGACTATCCGGGACCAGATCAATCCTACAATCCCATTTGCGGTGTGGGGGTAATACCTCACCAATGGAACAGATTTTGACTATTTCTTGGATGCAGAAATGCTGCAGAATTTGTTCCATGTCTTTTTTGAATGGCGCTGTACTTTTTATACATACAGGGGTAAAATTATATGTTGTGATAAGCCCCACCCCTGACCACACCCCTTTGTCCCACTTTGACTCGGGAAAATCTGGTCACCTTAGACACATGAACAAGGTACAACACTTAACCACCCACTGGCTTCTTCTGGGTTCAAAGCAGTGGAGACGGGGGCTCTAGCACTGACAAGTCTAGCCATTTCCTGAAGAACAGTATTTGCAGACATTGTACCAAATAGCAAGTACAGTAATAGGGGCAAATAGGGCAGCAACAGGCACATGATTAACAGCAAAACAGGTAAGGGTTTTGGAAACGGTAAATGGGATGCAGGGAAAGCGAGGACCCAAAGACCTCTGTGTGGCAAACTATACACAAATAAGTCATGGCTGGAAGAAATGTTTATGGTGGTCTGGGACAGATAGAAAAGGCAGGAAGAGTGAACTCCAGAAAGGACGTCACCAGTAAGTCACTAAATAGATACTATACTGTAATCAGTTATGATGCAGATCATTTGAGTAGAACTGGTATCTACCGCTGTGAGGCCACTCTATGGTAGTAATATCAGACTGTGATTGGCATGTACTTCTATGATGCCGAGTTTAGTCTGTATAGGTGATTGTATAGTGTGGGGTTAATTTTTAACAGTTAATCTAGAAATAAACTTTTAGGCCTCCTTCACACGGGCGACACGATAGCACTGCGAGAAAATCATATGCGCTACAAAGTCGCAAGTGGTGCTACAACGTCACATGACTTTTTAGCACTACTTGCAAGGATTCCGGGGAATGTGAGGGGGAAACCCAAAAGATAAGCCCTACCTCAAAAATAAGCCCTAGCTGCAGGAAGAAATAAGAAAAAAAAAAAAGAATACATCACCTTAGAAGCGTTGTCTGGCTCCGCTGCATCTTCTTCCCGGTCACGGCACTGTTCTTCATCTCCTCTGGCCAGGAATTGAAAGAACCCTGCCTCATGGAGGCACTGCCTCTGATTGGCTGAGCCCTGTGAATGTCTGTGATTGGTTTATCGAGCGCTAGCTCTTATTGGTTAAGCATCACAGCGCTTAGCCAATTAGAGGCAGTGCTTTCAGGAGGCGTGAATCTTTCAATCCCCGACCAAAAGATATACTGAAGACCAGTGCCAGGAACCGGGAAGAAGATGCAGCGGAGCCGTACAGCGCTTCTAAGGCGATGTATTCTTTTTTTTCTTCCTGCAGCTCGGGCTTAGTTTAGGGCTTTTCCAGCAGAATTTCCTACTATCAAAGTTGGACCGTACTGCACGAAAATCATGTTTTCATGCAATTCGATGCAACAGAGAGGAAGGCTCCATAGGAAAACATGGGCCACAAAACCTCGCGAGTCGGGTGCATATTGCAAAACCCACAAGGTTTTTGACTCGCAGTGTCACATGCTACAAAACATCGCAAATGTGAAGTAACCTGTAGGAAAGCATGGGCTGCACACACATGCGATTTGTAGCATTGTTGTAACGCTTGAAAATCGTGTGACTTTGTCGCCTGTGTGAAGGGGACCTTAATTATACGTTCATATGTAGCAGATTTTGGTATGCATCCGCAAAGATGAGATTTGTTCTACTGGATTGGCGCATTGCAAATGTGGTGCCAAAATTCAAAAAGGGATCAAAAAGTGAGTTTGGAAACTACAGGCCAGTAAGTCTTACTTCTATTGTAGGTAAAATGTATGACAGGTCTCTAAGAGACGCCATCTTGACACCTCAAGGAAAATAGCTATATAACTCCGTATTAGCATGGGTTTATGAGAGATTGATCCTGCACACCAACCTGATCAGCTTCTACGAGGAGGTAAGTTCTTGACTGGACCGGGGAGTCATTGGATCTTGTGTATCTGAACTTTGCCCAAGCATTTGATACTGTGCCACATAAAAGGTTGGCCTACAACATGAGAATGCTTGGTCTGGGTGAGAAGTGGGTAAGTAACTGGTCAGTGATAGCAAGCAGAGGGGGGTTATAAATGGTATATACTCTGATTGGGTCCCTGTTACTAGTGGGGTACCACAGGGGTCAGTATTGGAGGGGGTACCCGTTACTAGTGGGGTACCACAGGGGGCAGTATTGGAGGGGGTCACCATTACTAGTGGGGCACTACAGGGGGCAGTATTGGAGGGGGTTACCATTACTAGTGGGGCACTACAGGGGGCAGTATTGGAGGGGGTCACCATTACTAGTACACTGAGCCTTGTGTGGTTCAATTGCAAGTTCAATCCCTGCATGATTCAGGTAGCCGGCTCAAGGTTGACTCAGCCTTCCATCCTTCCGAGGTCGGTAAAATGAGAACCCAACTTGGTGGGGGGTAATAAGTAATAATTACCTGAAAGCGCTGTAAGTTGGCGCTATACAAATACCAAGATTTATTTACTTTATTTATTTACTAGTGGGGTAACACAGGGTTCAGTACTGGAAGGATCACTGTAACTAGTGGGGTACCACAGGGGGCAGTATTGGAGGAGGGTCACCCTTACTAGTGTGTTACTCAGGAAGCAGTACTGGAGGGGTCACCAATACTAGTGGGATACCACAGGGGGCAGTATTGAACAGGTTATCATTCCAAGTAGGGTAACTCAGGGGGTAGTACTGGTTGGATCATAGGGAGCAGTATTAGAGGGGTTACTGTAACTTGTGGGGCCACTGGTGCTAGTCGGGTACTACAGGGGCAGTACTGGAGGGACTACTGTTACTAGTGGGGTACCACAGGGACAATATTGGGTGCTATTCTTTTTCATAGATTTATTAATGACCAGAATTGTGCAGTAAAATATCAATATTTGCAGATGACACAAAACTCTGTAAAGAAACACGAGAGGATAGAATGCGGTTACAAGAGGATCTGGATAAGTTGGGAGCAGAAAAGTAGCAAATGAGGTTTAACACTGATAAATGTGCGGTTCTACATATGGGCAGAGGAAATACATGTCACCATTACACACTAAATGGGAAACCACTGGGGACACCGACATAAAGAGAAGGACTTGGGGATTGTAGTTAACTGTAAGCTTAACTGGAGCAACTGGTGTCAGGCAGCTGCTGCTAAGGCAAATAGGATTATGGGGTGCATCAGAAAAGCTCTAGGGGTGCATGACGAGAACATTGTTCTTCCTCTTTACAAGTCACAGGTCAGACCACATATGGAATATTGGGGACAGTTTTGGGCACCCATACTCAAGAAGGACAAATCAGACCTTGAGACGGTACAAAGGGGGCAACTAAAGTAATAAATGGAATGGGCGGACTACAATTCCCAGAAGGGCTATCAAAATTGGGGTTATTTAGTATAGAAAAAAAGATGGCTGAGGGACGACCTAATAACCATGTATTAATACATCAGGGGACAATACAGAGATCTCTCCAATCATCTATTATACCCAGGACTGTAACAAGGGGGCGCTCTAATAACTATGTATAGATATATCAGGGGTCAATACAGAGATCTCTCCATCATCTATTTATACCCAGGACTGTAACAAGGGGGCACTCTGATAACTATGTATAGATATATCAGGGGTGAGTACAGAGATCTCTGCCATCATCTATTATACCCAGGACTGTAACAAGGGGGCGCTCTAAAAACTATGTATAGATATATCAGGGGTCAGTACAGAGAGCTCTCCTATCATCTATTATACCCAGGACTGTAACAAGGGGCGCTCTAATAACTATGTATAATATATCAGGGGTCAGTACAGAGATCTCTCTCATCATCTATTATACCTAGGACTGTAACAAGGGGGCGCTCTAATAACTATGTATAGATATATCAGGGGTTAATACAGAGATCTCCCATCATCTATTATACCCAGGACTGTAACAAAGGGGCGCTCTCTGCATCTAGAGGAAAGAAGGTTTCTACACAACATAGAAGGGGATCTTTTCTGTAAGAGTGGTGAGACTATGGAACTCTCTCCTGAGGCAGCAGTGATGAGCGTTATGGTATTATATGTTTTATCACTGATCATTTCAGCGATATTACTTTATTGAAAATAATTAGCTTCTGCCTCATAGGAGTTTTTTTTTGCCTTCCTCTGGATCAATATTGGGAAGTAATAGGCTGAACTGGATGGACATTGGGCTTGTAGTATGTTAGTATGTTCAGTTTTTTTTTTTTTACTTCCCCATGCTGCTTTAAAATACTCCCCCTCCGCTGATGCACCCGTATGTCATGTGACTTGTGACATCAGTGCCGCTTCCTGGATCAGTGATGTCCCGTATACAGTTAACATGAACGAGATGCTGATAGATCTAACACTGCTTATGGATCAGCACTGGTGACGTTCTGTTGGGGCAGGCAGTTTGCAGGACATTGGCTGCAGTTAGAGATGAGCGAACATGCTCGGCCACGCCCCTTTTTCACCCGAATACCACGATTTCCGAGTACTTCTGTACTCGGGCGAAAAAATTCGGGGGGCGCCGTGGCGGCACGGGGGGTAGCAGTGGGGAGTGGGGGGAGAGGGAGAGAGAGAGGGCTCCCCCCTGTTCCCCGCTGCTACCCCCCGTACCACCACGCCTCTCCCCGCCCCCCGGCGCCCCCCGAATCTTTTCACCCGAGTACTGAAGTACTCGAAAATGGCGGTACTCGGGCGAGTAATTACTCGAAACGAGTACGTTCGCTCATCTCTAGCTACAGTGGTCACTGGAGTATACAAACGCGTCACCGCTGCAACCAATGTAAGCAAAGACCAGCTGGGCGGACGGAGCAGCGGGCAGCTGAGTACTGCGTTTAGTTTTGTATTTTATTACATCCCTTCCTCTGACTGCATCTCAAAATGTTTAATAAGGTATTGAGCAATCAGCAGGTTGTGTTAGTTTTGGATCTGGTCTTGGTATCACCTTCCTTCACCTGAACACACAACACTTCATCCTGACGCACAGATATTTCCATCACAATGCAGAACAACACTGCTCTGTGCCCTCAACCTGGTAGGACGAAATTCCATGGAAAGTAGTGTTTCCTGCTGATATGATTCCTACTGACCGCTCTTTACCGTTACAAGTGAGCTTGCTCTTCTGTTATCATTGATAATAGACAGCAACATAAAATGAACTGAAAGTATTAAATTCTTTTCCCCCCATAACTGTTATCTTGCTTCCTCTTAAAACTAAATATAAAAAACTCCACACTTATCTTTTGGTTTTAGTGGGGTCGGCCGCAGCTTTATTAACTCAATTTGAACCAATTTTAAACAAGACTTTTTCGTTTCTTCGCCACTTCAACAAAAAGTGTCGTTAATTAAAGGGGTTGTCCCGCGAAAGCAAGTGGGGTATACACTTCTGTATGGCCATATTAATGCACTTTGTAATATACATCGTGCATTAATTATGAGCCATACAGAAGTTATTCACTTACCTGTTCCGTTGCTAGCGTCCTCGTCTCCATGGTGCCGTCTAATCTTCAGCGTCTAATCGCCCGATTAGACGCGCTTGCGCAGTCCGGTCTTCTCCCTTCTGAATGGGGCCGCTCGTGCCGGAGAGCGGCTCCTCGTAGCTCCGCCCCGTCACGTGTGCCGATTCCAGCCAATCAGGAGGCTGGAATCGGCAATGGACCGCACAGAAGACCTGCGGTCCACCGAGGGTGAAGATCCCGGCGGCCATCTTCACCAGGTAAGTCAGAAGTCGCCGGAGCGGGGGGATTCGGGTAAGTACTGGACGGTTTGTTTTTTTTATGCCTGCATCGGGTTTGTCTCGCGCCGAACGGGGGGGCTATTGAAAAAAAAAAAAAACCGTTTCGGCGCGGGACAACCCCTTTAAGGAGAGACCTCAGAAAGCCCCACTAATGCGGACTTGACGAAGCGCCCTTTAATCAGAAATTATTGCTGGCATGGAAACTTCCCCCACTAAGGATGCAGCGTATTTCCTACGCTGCACTCCGCCCCACTTGCCAGCACCACTGCCCTCTGGAGACCATCCTGAAGCCCTGATAAGAAAATGACAAGGCCTATGTCTTCAAAAGAATCACATCCTCCCAAAGCAAGTTAGCATTATCCCGTTCCAACTCTCAATGTCGTATTGCTACTCCTCCTAACGACTGCACACATCTGGATACCTTTATGTTTAGGGCCTTTCTGGCCTTGTCAATTGCCCCTGGATTCCTAGCTCCCCTCTATACCCTCTGAGGAATAATGTCAGACCAGACTAACACCACCCATGCAAAGAATTTAGCGAAACACTCCATATCCTGCTTTATTAACGCAATTAACTCCCCTATCTTCGTTGCACTCAGATCATTACCCCCCAGCATGAATTAGCAGGATAACTCGACCCGATGTCCACCAGACAATTCGAACAACCTCTGGCAATATTCTTGCCCATTGCAGTCCTCTGATACCACACCAGTGTACCTGCACATTGGTGAGACCAAGATTGACTCTGATAGGTCGCCGCCTCTCTTTGCTCATCCCAATAAATGAAAGAATGACCAAGGATCCATATTTGCCACGTCTCTGTTCCTGTAGCAGCCTGGAAACAAAACAAAATCGCTACACACTTTTCAGCCAACCACTTAAACTAACAAAAAGTGTGTGTGTGTGGAGGGGGGGGGGGGGGGGGAGAAGGACACGACACTGTAACCATGATAATGTAATCACATCTGGGCGAACATAGGATCTATAAGCCTGAGATTTCCACCAACCCATGCATTTTACCTCCTCTGCATCCAAACCACAGGCATCATCGCCACCACTATCATGAAGGAATGAGTCCCAAATTCCTTTGAATTGAGGCACATTTCCAGTAGACCTGAATGAAAAACCTTCATAAACTTATACCAAGTCAGAGGACCCCCGAGGCATGCACCAAAAATCGGATCGCCACTGGCTGCCGTGCCAAAAATTCCGTAACTAACATGACCGGGAACCACTGTAAACACAAAACCTTTATTGACAACCAGAAACCCCTTCCAAAAACATGGTCGCATGTCTCTTTCCGTGCGATTTTAAAAGAAAAGTGACACCCGACAGGTGCTTACACACCACCCCCGCTGATGCACCCCAATCCCTCAGGAGGGACAACAAGTCTAATGTGACATTTCATGCTTGCTCCTCCACTGGAAAACAACCCTCTAAACAGGACAACCACAATGACCACATTGCACTGTAGCTCCTCCACATCGTCTCAGTAACCGATGAATGAACCAGCTTTAGCTGTTCTCCTCTATCAGCTCCCATAAGAAATTAGGGCAACGGGCCCCTTCAATGTCTAATGCTGGGTGAACATTTCTGAATACCTCCATCTGAGAATGGGAGAGCGCATCAGCCACTACATTTTGACAACCTGGCACGTACCTCACCCAAAACATAATGTTATATTATAAACACGTCAAAACCAAATGCCTGACCATCCAAGGCTAAAACTGTGAGTGATGATGAAGTCTGTTTATGGATCACTTGCACCGCAGCTTCATTATCCATCCAAAAGCACATTTTCTGATCTGAAAACATCTTACCCCACAGCTCGACTGCCACTACAATGGGGAAAAACTCCAGCAGAGCCATGCTCTTCAGCAAGTTACTATCTTTCCACAATGCTGGCCAGAGAGACCTACACTAGTGATTCTCAAAAATGACGCCAAAACCGTCCACTCCCACCGCGTCCGAAAATAAACGGAACTCTTCGTTTGCCTCCTCTGCTTCTGGGCAGAAACCCTCCTGTTGAAAGATCTGAGAAACACATGCCAGATGTGGAGGTCGGCCCGCATGCCTTTTGTCACCCGAATAAAATGATGTTTAGCCACTTCTACTGTGGCCATCGAGAGCAGTCTCGAATAGACACGACCCATAGGAAGAACTCTACATGCGAAGTTTAGTAAGCTCAAGAGAACCTGCATCTCATGCAATGTGACTTTTTTAATGACGATAACTGCCTCAACCGTCTTTTTTAGGTGCACCCCCTTGTCCTCTGACAAATGGAAGACCATGAGTTGCGTATTAATTTTGATCCCAAAAAATTCCAGCCGGTTCACCGGGCCGACCGTCTTCTCTTCTGACAATGCTACACCAGCTTTTTCTATTAACTTATGAAATGTAAACAGCAAAAAAAAAAGACTCATCACAAATTGTGAACTCTTTTGGGCCCACAAAAAGAAAATTATCGAGATTGAATGACCGATGTGATGCCTATCTTGAATTTCAGAATCCATTCTAAAATGCTCGAAATAGTGACACGATATGGAGCATCCAATCGGCATGCACATATCCACTAAAAACTGGGCCCCCCACCTGGCACCCGAGTAAATGAAAACAGTCCGGATGTATCAACAACAAGTGAAATGCCGACTTGAGGTCAGACTTTGCTAAGCGAGCACCTGGTCCTGGCCGCTGAACAAGAAAAACCGTGTGGTCGAATGAGGTATACGAAACCGCAGCTTGCTCTTTTTATATACCATCAATGACTGATTCCCCAGCCGGGAATGACACATGATGTATCAATCTGAATTTGCCAGTCTCCTTCTTTGGTACTACACCCAAGGGGGACTTCTGCAAATTGGGCAGAGGAGGCCCCCGAAAAAGGGCTAGCCTTACGTCCTAGCGCAACTTCTTTTAACAACTTTTCCTTAATTCTAAATAATCCAACGCCGATTTTAAGTTCAAACAAAACGATATAGACGTTTGTAACTGGTGTGATATATAAAAACCGCTTGAAAAACCTTCACTGAGAATGTTTGCTTCCTGTCTCCTGTGGTAACTGTCTAACCACAGTTGAAGGTAGCTGCTTCTCACTGGTGTCCGCTGCGCCACCGGCTGAGGTCGGGCCTCTCTGTTTACGGAAACATCTGATTGCTGCATGTGAACCCCCACATACTGAACATTCATGTCGAAATTTACAGAAGGCAAAGAATCTACAATGTCTCTCGTTGAAAAGCCAACATGAGCCATTTGGTCAAGGAGTCACTGCTGCCGTCTGTGGGCTGACCCCCCTGACTCCCCCAAGAAAGGGCACTTACTGCGGGCATTGAGCTACTATTAGTTAAATCCACACATCTGTTGCTTTAGTAGCTTAATTTATCGAAGATGACCCCAACATCCGTATCCCACCACGCCACACCTCCATGCAACTTATGGGTGCTATAAATGGTATTAATGTATGTTAGCAACTCAGGACCTTTCTGAAAATTTCTGAGACCTTTTGTTTCTTATCCGCGCCCCGTTCGAAAAAGAACTTCTTGTCAACCGATAGATGATTGACCGATTAAAGGGACCATATGTCCATATATTCACCCTTCTTGATTTTCTCCTTGATCTCCTCAGATAAACCACCACCCAAGAGACTAACTCCACAAAGCATAGTGTCACCAATACTCAAACCATCAACCACCTAACCCCGATCACGTAGGCTACCACAGCCCCCCGGTGACCCCAAGGGCACTGTAAGCCTCATTTTATTCTCAATCCGAGATAATGTATCTTTTAAAGCTGAAAACAAATCTCCATCCTTAAACTCATGAGAAGCAGACGTATTAACCCAAGCGTTCTGACATGGGGACTCACCAACTCGACTGTCCTCCGGCAGTACCAAGGATGGTTGCAGAAAAATACCTCATCGACTGGCCGTGTTCGATAGCTGGCTAGCAGGCAGATCCCTCCTATGGATGCTTCCTACAGGAGAAACCACCCCGGGCAGCTCCATTTTGGTGTTCGCTTGAATCATCCTGCATATCTCTTCTTGTTCCGTGACCTATGCTGGGGTGCAAGTGTTGACTATCCAGCAAAGATCTATCCGGAGATGCCGACAAGGAACGCCTGCGTTGCGAGTAGTAGGACTTGTGCTCTTGCTCACTATTCTGGGAACCACGTCTGCCTTTGTAAAGACACCCTGGGTCCTGACTAGCATCCCGACTCCACAATCGTCTTTTACCTGTTGAGCAAAAGGAAAAAGAGCCAGAGTCTGCAAGAAAACATTCCCAATTTGGGGGCATCCTATAAGAAAAAACAGCTGGCGCTACGCTTTGCCCCCTGCCCGTTTCCGTAATAGCCCCTTCCTCACTGTTATTCCTCGGCTCCGGTGAATATTCCAAAAAATTACCCCCTGTGAAATCTGCATAATGGTCTGGCCTTGGCTGCGTTTCATCCCTCCAGGACCAGAGCCTGGTAAGTGCTGCCGTGACAAGCCAGCACTTATCTCTCCCAGCTCTTCACGTTAGCCAGGTGCCCGGGGGCATCCCTCTGGGGTGTTACACCGCGCCCACTGGTGCCAGAAAAGTACTCCATTCCTCACCATGCTTTGTTGCAGGGCTGAGAGAGGCAGGCGGGTTGCAACGATGCTGAAGCCTACCCCTAGACCCTGCGTCATCCTCCTGCTTCTCCGACACACCTGCCGATGGAGAAGGTCTACAGGACTCCAGGATCTCTTCAAGCCATCCATGACCCTCCACCAACACCGCCTTCCGGATCTGCAAAGGCATCCCTTCTCTTTTCTCTCTCTTCCTTCTGCTTCAGAAACGCTCCAAGACGTCTCACCAGTGCTCTCCGGGCAGCAGGATACAACTCCTCTTTGCTCCTCTTCTTTTGATCCCCCCATCTCCTTTCCATACACACCCCTTTTTATTCACGTTTACCCTTTTATCACCCATTTGCTCCTGGTTGCATTTTTCAAAATTACCCAACCTTTCAGTTAATGACAGCTGCGTTAATTACTATGCTGCCTTCCAGGAAATAAATCTAGGAAATTTGTGTAAAATTTAAGTCATGTAATTGTTAAGGTAGTTTTAGATAAATACTTCCTGTTCCTGAGCTTGTCATGGTGTGTTGACAGACATGGCAGAAGTCCTGTCCGACGGCACGGGGAGTCCTGGACTTCATGCGTTGCTGTAGAATGCTGAATGATACGTAATATTTCCTACAGGACGTTTTTGTTGACTTTCTATTTTTACAAACGTGGCGTTTTTTCAGACAATTTTAGGCCTCTTTCACACGGGCGACAGCGATATCACTGCTACAAAATCACGGCGATATCGCAGCTCTGTTCCCACAATTTTGTAGCATCAGTGATGTGTTTTTATCTTGTGATGGATCGCGCATTACTTCGCTGCTGCCAGTGACAAAATCAAATGATTCTATTGCGAGAAGTCCTACCCCTAAAATAAGCCCTAGCTGCATTCTATAAAAAAAGGAACACTTACCTAGTAGGCTCGGTCCAGGTCCTTCTGCTACTGGTCTGAGCTCCACCATGCATCCTGCGGTCCTAGTTTGCTCACAGAAGATCACTTTCTGGTCGCAGGATTCATAAATCCCACCTCCAGGAAACAATGGCTCTGATTGGTTCATCCACCACTACTCAGTCGATGCAGTGCTGAATGAACCAATGTGAGGGCTATGATTGGTTCATCCAGCTCTGCATTGATTTGCTGAGCAGAGTTTGAAGAACCAATCACATTGTGGAGGAAGGATTTATGAATCAGCCAGTCAATATCGCGGCTCAGGCAATTCATAAATCCCACTTCCACAACATGCTGGCTGTGGATTGGTTCATCTAGCGCTGTTCCGCCAATCAATGCAGTGCTGGATGAACCAATGCAATAGGAAAACGCCTGAAAAAAAAACGACCACACCAAGAGCTTGCTGCGTGTTTTAAAAAAATCCAATGGACCCAAAGGTAGGTAAAGTCTCCCAAGCACCGAGTCACGACTGCCAAGAAAACGTCACGATGTGACATCACCCTAGGAGTCAGACTGTTTTTGCGGGGTGGTTGGCCATTGCCTTCCCCAGTCATCACTTTACCCCCCACCCCAGGCTGGATGAGAGGCTGAGTCAACCATGAGCTGGTGGAGAATGAACCTGCAACCTTAAGGTCGTGAGCGAGAGCTTCGGACTGCATTTCTGCTGGCCTAACATTCAAAACACTTACTACACTTCATAACCTCGTATTAAACTACTGCTTGCATCTGGCCGCACCCTTTTTTACCCTAAAATGCTATGTGTGTAACGGCCAGATGGCTTTTCTCACGTGCACTTTTCTGTGGCTTTTTTATTCAACTTCTAAAAACACCATTAATTTAAGGTCCTTTTCTCTACAGTGAAAAGGATGTGAAAAGAACTGGTATGGAGGCGCAACACTCTAAGCTACTAGAAGATGTAGATCAAAGTCCAATGTGTGATGGTGAAAGCACTTCTTTTTTTATTATTTTTTCAGAAATTAAAAACCAGCAATGGAATACGCGTTTCGGGGAAGAACCCCTTCGTCAGTTCGGCTGGATAGGACAACAGGATGCACTTTTTTCTCCCCTGTCCTCCTGCACACAGGACCTCCGACACATCCAATACATCTTTGGAATCGTGTCACCCCTAGGCATCCTGTTGTCCTATCCAGCCGAACTGACGAAGGGGTTCTTCCCCGAAACGCGTATTCCATTGCTGGTTTTTAATTTCTGAAAAAATAATAAAAAAAAAGTGCTTTCACCATCACACATTGGACTTTGATCTACATCTTCTAGTAGCTTAGAGGGTTGCCTCCATACCAGTATTTTTCTATATCCTTTTTGCTACACTCACGCCCACCCTGGTGGAGCGTCATCTGGTTGGCAGCACCTCCACCATTCAAAATACTCAATCATTGAAAACTCTTTGTACTCCATAAATATTCCACCACCCTCACTGGGTCTTGCTCCACCCTCCTTTTTCATTTCCTTTTCTCTACAGTTTCTTTGGGTGGCGTTTTTTCATTCATACATTTTTCACATGCTGTTCTTTCAGTTGTTTAGTTCATTAAGCAAAGTCTATGGAAAATCTCCAAAAGGACATAAAAATATTGTCTTTATTGAATAATTGTTTACAACCACATGGAAGCGCCGCCAATAGCATCACCTACAGCCGACATGCCTCGATAATCGTTGTGTCTAAATGGGTCTTAAAGGGGTTGTCCCGCGAAAGCAAGTGGGGTATACACTTCTGTATGGCCATATTAATGCACTTTGTAATGTACATTGTGCATTAATTATGAGCCATACAGAAGTTATTCACTTACCTGTTCCGTTGCTGGCGTCCTCGTCTCCATGGTGCCGTCTAATTTTCGGCGTCTAATCTCCAGATTAGACGCGCTTGCGCAGTCCGGTCTTCTTCTTTTCTCAATGGGGCCGCTCGGGCCGGAGAGCGGCTCCTGGTAGCTCCGCCCCGTCACGTGCCGATTCCAGCCAATCAGGAGGCTGGAATCGGCAATGGACCGCACAGAAGCCCTGCGGTCCACCGAGGGGGAAGATCCCGGCGGCCATCTTCACCGGGTAAGTAAGAAGTCACCGGAGCGCGGGGATTCAGGTAAGCGCTGTGCGTTTTTTTTTTAAAGTCCCTGCATCGGGTTTGTCTCGCGCCGAACGGGGGGGCTGTTGAAAAAAAAAAAAACCTGTTTCGGCGCGGGACAACCCCTTTAAGGCTACATCTAGATATTCTTGGGCAATTTGGGCTGGTTTCACACGGGCTACAAATCACATGTGTGTGAAGCCCGTGGCTTCCAATGGTTTCTTTCACATGAGCGATGTTTTGTAAGCTGCTACATTGTGAGACTACAAAATCGCGGCCTGCTCCATACTGCCCTGATTTGCCATGCTTTGTAGCTCACACTTTCCTATGGAGCCTGCTTGTTTATCGCAGCGCATTGCACGAACTTGTGATTTTTGTGCGATGCGATTTTAAAGGGGTTGTCCCGCGCCGAAACTGTTTTTTTTTTTTTTCAATAGCCCCCCCGTTCGGCGCGAGACAAACCCGATGCATGTGTTGAAAAAAAAAAACGGATAGTACTTACCCGAATCCCCGCGCTCCGGTGACTTCTTACTTACCTTGCGAAGATGGCCGCCGGGATCTTCTCCCTCGGTGGACCGCAGGGCTTCTGTGCGGTCCATTGCCGATTCCAGCCTCCTGATTGGCTGGAATCGGCACACGTGACGGGCCGGAGCTATGAGAAGCAGCTCTCTGGCCCGAGCGGCCCCATTCAGCAAAGGAGAAGACTGGACTGCGCAAGCGCGTCTAATTGGGCGATTAGACGCTGAAAATTAGACGGCAGCCATGGAGACGAGGACGCCAGCAACGGAGCAGGTAAGTGAATAACTTCTGTATGGCTCATAATTAATGCACAATGTACATTACAAAGTGCATTAATATGGCCATACAGAAGTGTATACCCCCACTTGCTGCCGCGGGACAACCCCTTTAACATTAGAAAGTCCTATTCATTTTCTTGCTTTATAATCGCGGGGAGCAGCGACGCTACAAAATCACGGGAACATAGCAGCGATATATGTGCAATTTTCATCTGGGAATCGGACAAGAATAGGACATGTTTTTTGACCGCCGGTCAAACCATCGCTGCTAACTTTACATTTATTTACATCCAATTTTCAGACTGATTTTTTGGGGTACAAAAATCAGATGGAAAAAAACATTTGTGCGGGTCGCCTCAGGTGTGCAATGCTACAGGCTGCATTCATGAATGCTATACACAGCACATCGCAACCCCCTCCACCCCCGGGTCACATGGTGCGATTAATCTACATTGGACATAATAAATGTAAATATGTCATTAAAAACTGCAAAGATATTAAAGACATGATTTACTACACAGATAAGTCCCTAATGGACCTTTCACATGAAACGGAATAAGCCGCATGACGCAGTGTAAGCCGCAGTAAATTCCACGCGCTACCTACGGATTTTGCTGCACAGTTGAAAATGGCTGACAACCTGCCTACAATTCCACATCAAAATCCTCAGTTAGACCTGCAGACTTTAATGTGAAACCCCACCGCTGAGGACTTGGCTGCGTCTCATGGGGTAATTCCGTCCCATGTGAAAGATCCCTTAGGGAACCAAACATCCAACCTCAGATTCCTGTAAGCTTCATGAGACAAAAGTGCATGAGGCTTTATTCACACGGGTGCTGCGATTTTCGTCCGCCCGCATTGCGGCCAAAAAAAGATTAAGATCGCAAGGGGGGCAACTAAAGTAATAAATGGAATGGGCGGACAGTAATACCCAGAGTAGACATTGAAATTGGAGTTATTTATTTTAGAAAAAAGACGTCTGAGTGGCAACCTAATAACTGTGTATAGATATATCAGGATCAGTACAGAGATCTCTCTCATCATCTATTTATACCCAGGACTGTAACAAGGGGGCGCTCTAATAACTATGTATAGATAGATCAGGGGTCAGTACAGAGATCTCTCCCATCATCTATTTATACCCAGGACTGTAACAAGGGGGCGCTCTAATAACTGTGTATAGATATATCAGGGTCAGTACAGAGATCTCTCCCATCATCTATTTATACCCAGGACTGTAACAAGGGGGCGCTCTAATAACTGTGTATAGATATATCAGTGGTCAGTGCAGAGATCTCTCCCATCATCTATTTATACCCAGGACTGTAACAAGGGGGCGCTCTAATAACTGTGTATAGATATATCAGGGTCAGTACAGAGATCTCTCTCATCATCTATTTATACCCAGGGCTGTAACAAGGGGTGCTCTAATAACTATGTATAGATAGATCAGGGGTCAGTACAGAGATCTCTACCATCATCTATTATACCCAGGACTGTAACAAGGGGGCGCTCTAATAACTATGTATAGATAGATCAGGGGTCAGTACAGAGATCTCTACCATCATCTATTATACCCAGGACTGTAACAAGGGGGCGCTCTAATAACTGTGTATAGATATATCAGGGTCAGTACAGAGATCTCTCCCATCACCTATTTATACCCAGGGCTGTAACAAGGGGGTGCTCTAATAACTGTATATAGCTATATCAGAGATCAGTACAGAGATCTCTCCCATCATCTATTTATACCCAGGGCTGTAACAAGGGGGTGCTCTAATAACTGTATATAGCTATATCAGAGATCAGTACAGAGATCTCTCCCATCATCTATTTGTACCCAGGACTGTAACAAGGGGTGCTCTAATAACTATGTATAGATATATTAGAGGACTATACAGAGATCTCTGCCATCATCTATTTATACCCAGGACTGTAACAAGGGGGCGCTCTAATAACTGTATATAGCTATATCAGAGATCAGTACAGAGATCTCTCCCATCATCTATTTGTACCCAGGACTGTAACAAGGGGGCGCTCTAATAACTGTGTATAGATATATCAGGGGTCAGTACAGAGATCTCTCCCATCATCTATTTATACCCAGGACTGTAACAAGGGGGCGCTCTAATAACTGTGTATAGATATATCAGAGATCAGTACAGAGATCTCTCCCATCATCTATTTATACCCAGGACTGTAACAAGGGGGCGCTCCAATAGCTATGTATAGATATATCAGAGATCAGTACAGAGATCTCTGCCATCATCTACTATACCCAGGACTGTAACAAGGGGGCGCTCTAATAGCTATGTATAGATATATCAGGGGTCAGTACAGAGATCTCTCCCATCATCTATTATACCCAGGGCTGTAACAAGGGGGCGCTCTAATAACCATGTATAGATATATCAGGGACAGTACAGAGATCTCTCCCATCATCTATTCATACCCTGGACCTTAACAAGAGGGTGCTCTAATAACTGTGTATAAATATATCAGAGGAGAGTACAGAGATCTCTCCCATCTCTATTCATACCCAGGATTGTAACACATTTCAGGCTATGCATTATCGTATTTGGATATTGCCGGAATCAAGGATCAAAAGATAAGAGAAGTCAACAGAAAAACATCAATACTAAACTATGTTAACTTAAGGACATACAAAACCGGCAGAAATAGACTATAAGGAGATATCAATAGGCGACTGCAGCTATTTCTTTATCTAGGCCGGGTTTTAAGATGTTTGTAACTGTTTTGTGTAGGATGTCAATAAACCTTATGATCAATCTTTGTAACCTTCGTAATAGTAACCTTTGTATGATAATGCCCTCTCTCTTTCTGTATAAGAACTTGTAATGTGTTGAATTAAACAGAATTCTCTTGGGTTCTTATGAGAAGCGTCTTGCTATAACACGAAGTGCTTCGCGTTATTCATAGATACTGCTAGCAATCTTCTCATCACGGGGTTCCATATCTACCAATGTGGCACCTGACAACGAGGTCATCAGATTGCTACTGGTGTGGTCCAATTACAGCTTGACGTCCGGGAACAGGGACCGAATGACCAGAACCTTTGACCCAACTTACTCTTGAATGGACAGACTGCGCAGACCCATAATCAGAACAAAGCCGGCTGGTAAAAAACATTTATTCGTATCTCTCATTGTGTCTCTGTGCTTCTGTCTGCTCAATGTTAGGTAAGTGTGTTCATTTATATTGAGTGGTTCATTTAAGGTCTAACCTCTGTCCATTTTATATGACAAAGAACCCTGTCAAATATGCTGACTTGTTGTCTAGGTTTGAATGAATGTGTAACCCAGTGTGTTTGAAGGCCATAATAGTATCAATAGGTTGGATAATTGTCGTAGTGTGGATATTCTATGATCTAAATTTCCTAATCTACTGGTAACGAGTTCCAGATCCCTGATGATGGACCGATGGTTTAGATAGGTCCTGCACTGTGAAACCTGAGTTTTTAGGGTCACGCAGCGGGAACACCTTTATCTGTAGGACAAGTATCTGACTTGTGACAAAAATCTCTTGCTATAACCGAATACAGTATCCTCAGACGGGGTTACCCTCTCCTCTACTGAGGAAAAAGATTATTAAAAACCCACATAGATTACCAGTGGGTAACGGATGGTCTAGGAAAGCCACCTTGGATGAGTCAGAATGGATAATGGCCAAAAACATAGTAAGGAGTATGGAAGGTAAAGAGATAGCAAAAGAATGCTAGGCTTTGATATCTATCATGAAACAGGACACCAGACATGGGACCTTTATTCCCCGTCTGTGGTCAAATGCAATGATAGAATATAAAGGCAGTTTTAAAGATGCTAAACTTCTGAAGGCAGCTGAAGGTTGGGACAGATGTGTTCGCCTGGTTGCTAGAGGAAAGATAGAAGAAAGAATTGAAAATGATAGTGTCAATAAGTACAGAATGAGAAAGACAATATCTAAAAATTTACCCCTGCCCTATAACCTCAATGGTGACCCCTATAGGGTTTGTCACCATTGTGGTCAACAAAACCCCAATTGGAGAGACATCTGTCTGGCTTGTGGAGACGGCAGACAGTTTGCCTTAAAAGAAAAACCTCATGAGCCTGTTGGGAATGCGGGATTATATCCTATGTTGCTCGAAGGTAAAGATTTTGCCCCTTGCATCCACAAGTTATAGCACCTATGATGCACTCATATAATACCAGGTGAAAGGCTCCTGTTACCACAGATGAAGAGGCAACAGAAGAAGTAATAGAGGGGGAAGGTGCTACGGCACAACCTCCTAAACGTCTCATTATCCAGAGGATCAAAACCAATGATCCTGACCAACACGTTGATTCTGATAGCGTGATGGGACCTGGAATACAAAAAAAACCTGAAGGAGAAACTAGAAGCCGCCCATCTTGAATGGCGTACTCTAGAGGCTCAGGGTCTTCTCCAAGTTGCCTGTGGTTTGGAGCTAGGCTCCTGTACCACGGTACTCGTAAATCTGGACAATCATGAATCCCGGAAACCTATCTCTTGCTACAACGGTGGCAAACAGGGCTGCATGCGTAAACAATGTAGAGCTCCTCCTAAGGCTCAGAATGGACAGTCCAAGCACAGCCTGCCCTCATCTGACCATTAGGAAACAGGCAATCTGGTGTGCCTGCTAATTGATGACGTCTGCCCTTTGCAAGTTCACAAATCCAGAAGGGACCCAGTACCTATTGTCTCTTTGTCTGTAGGTTCAGAAGGTCCTCTCCCATTTCTGGTAGACACCAGAGCAGCCACTAGTGTAATACACAGCAGACGTGTCAAAGAGTGTGACGTCGGTAAACAAAGCCTTTCATGTGTAGGAGTAGATGGAACACCAAAAGATACTCCTTTGTCTAAACCCATAGAAGTGAAGTTCACACTCAACCGTTCTCTGACTACCCGATTGTTGGTTAGTGAAACCCCCTCTCTCAACCTATTAGGAGCGGATTTGCTGCAGAAAATCCACACCTCTTAGAGTTCAGGGAGGATGGGTTGGTTAAAATCACAGGTCAGTTAGCAGAGAAAGAAATCTGTATACTAGCTGCTTGTTGTCAATCTTCAGAAACCCCTATAGCCGTATGCACATTCTTGTTGTCAGAGAAGGAGCTGGAACAATGCTTGCAACAAGTTCCATTCACCCTCTGGAGGCAGGGGAACGGTAGATATAGGCAGACTAGCAGTACCACAAGTTCAGGTTAGGTTGAAACCAGGAGTCCCATTGCCGTGTATACTTCAGTACTGTCAGAAAGGGGTTCTTATTCATGCGGTATTTGTGCCTCTCGTAATGCACAGATCTCTCGTGAGATTCTCGGCCACGCCTCTGCCCTGTAAACCCCACGCAATTTTTTTGAAACTTTTCAAAAGTGATAAGAGAAAGGTTTAAGTGCAAAAATGGTGTGTATCAAAATTGGTTACTTTTTACAATAAATTCCCTGTACAGTTAGTCCCCTACTTGCAAACAGGTTCCTTTCCAGGAACCTGTTCGCAAGTCCGTTTGTTCGCAAGTCGAACAAATGGTTGTATGGAGCGGGATCGCGGGTGGATCCCGCTCCATACAACGTCGGGTGCCGGCTGTTCTTACAGCGGGCACCCGGCGGCAGCAGTTCCGACGAGCCGCGGCGCTTGTTGGAACTGGTAACACTTTAAATACCGCTCTGACAGCGGTATTTAAAGGACTGGGAACACCAGTGCTACCTAAATGCTCTCTTACCTATCAAATTAAACATCAGTCTTCTTGATGGGTAAAATTTGTGGGGTAGGCCACAGCTTTATTAAACCAAATGTTATCTAAACCTTATTAACTTTGAAAACCTTTCCGTGCCGTAAACGTTAAAACTTTTGAGTCAATAACAGTCCCGAGGAAGTTCGTGAGCCCAGGTCCTTTGGCTGCTAACCTTCCTCAACTCTCCTTGTACAGCACGGAAAAAACTCCAGGCCTAACGTAGCTGTGACAACTTTCAACAATACTCCTGTCCTAAATAAACTCCTGCTGCTCCCTCCTTGCCCTACCTCAGGGGCGGGTGGGCGGGTGTCTCCTTCAATACGTCTTTCCTCTTCTCCTTTCGCCGCTGGACTGGCTCCTCTCCTCTTCTTCTTTCCCCTTCCTGTCTAAGCTCCGCCCCCAGTAAGCTCGCTTGCCTTAACCCTTTCCGTACCTGTTCCTAGTCCCATGCCGTATCGTTAGACACTGCACGGCATAAGATGTTAACAGTTCTGATGAGCGGCGTGGCTCGTCGGAACTGCTGCCGCCGGGTGCCCGCTGTAAGAAACAGCCTGCACCCGACGTTCAGGGGGCCCGTACAGCGTCCCACGATGAGATCGCGGGACGCTGTGTGGTTGCTAGGCAGCCGGGGACCTCCTGAAAGGCCCCAGTGCTGCCTATGCAGAGTGCCAATCAAGCGCATCTGTATGCATTTTCAGCTGTGATTTTTGGCTATTTCCTGTGGGAGGTGCTCAAGTGAAATTTAAAATATGAGAAATGTTCTACAATTCCTCTTGATTTTGTAACTATTTTAATTTGTCTTCTGAGTCCAGAAAGTGGGACAAAAGACAAGCTGGATTGTGTATTAGTGTGCGCTATATGCTGTGCTGCACAAACTCACCCCTCTGATGTCATATTTGTGTGGGTTTTGTTCCACATCTGTACTTGTCAGTGAACACTGAACCCCGTGGGTGGAGGACGACTCACAGAAGAGAGCAGCTGTGTAATTAGCACTTTACTGATAATCACTTGATTTTAATTTTCAGTATTTTTTTGGCCCACTGACAAGGATCATGTGCTTTACGTGTTCTGCAGACAGCTTTTGTGTAGAAAGAACCTAGCAGCAAGGGAACGCGCCGGCAGAAAACAACCTATTGTTTAACCCCTTAATGACGCGGACCCTTTTTTTTCCATTTTCGATTTTTCTTACCCTCTTTAAAAAAAATCATAACGCCTTTATTTATGCATTGCCGTCGCTGTATGAGGGCTTGTTTTTTGCGGAACAAGTTGTATTTTTTAATGTTGCAATTTAATGTACCATATAATGTACTGAAAAACTTTTTAAAAATTTTAAGTGGAGTAAAATAAAAAAAAAAAACAAAAATGGGGAATTGACAGCGGCATTTAAAGGGTTAATAGCCGCGATCGGCCGCACGGCCAATTGCAGCTATTGCCCGCGAGTGTCAGCTGTAATAAACAGCAGACGCCCGCGCTGTATGAAGAGAGGTCACCCCGCGATCTCTCTTCATACATACCATGACACTCCAAGACGTAAATGTATGTCCTGCAGCAGGAAGGGGTTAAAGCAGTTACAGTCCAAGGTATAAATAGATGATGGAGAGATCTCTGTGCTGACCCCTGATATATCTATTAGAGATGAGCGCGCGTACTCGGATAAGCACTACTCGCTCGAGTAATTTGCTTTATCCGAGTATCGCTGTGCTCGGGGCTAAAGATTCGGGTGCCGGCACGGAGCGGGCAGCTGCAGGGGAGAGCGGGGAGGAACGGAGGTAAGATCTTTCTCTCCTTCTCTCCCGCCCGCTCTCCCCTGCTCCCCGCTGCGACTCACCTGTCAGCCGCAGCGGCACCCGAATCTTTAGCCCCGAGCACAGCGATACTCGGATAAAGCCAATTACTCGAGCGAGTAGTGCTTATCCGAGTACGCTCGCTCATCTCTAATATCCATACATAGTTATTAGAGTGCCCCCTTGTTACAGTCCTGGGTATAATAGATGATGGGAGAGATCTCTGCACTTACCCCTGATATATCTATACATAGTCATTAGGGAGCCCCCTTGTTACAGTCCTGGGTATAATAGATGATGGCAGAGATCTCTGTACTGACCCCTGATATATCTATACATAGTCATTTGAGCACTCCCTTGTTACAGTCCTGGGTATAATAGATGATGGGAGAGATATCTGCACTTACCACTGATATATCTATACATAGTCATTAGAGCACTCCCTTGTTACAGTCCTGGGTATAATAGATGATGGGAGAGATCTCTGCACTGACCCCTGATATATCTATACACAGTCATTAGGGAGCCCCCTTGTTACAGTCCTGGATATAATAGATGATGGGAGAGATCTCTGTACTGACCCCTGATATATCTATACACAGTCATTAGGGAGCCCCCTTGTTACAGTCCTGGATATAATAGATGATGGGAGAGATCTCTGTACTGACCCCTGATATATCTATACATTTGTAACACGTCTGTATTACGTACATTATTAAGGACTTGTTACAACACGCTTGTATGCAAATGGCATTATTATAAGGGGATCTCAGTGTTTGCTACATGTACACATGTGTAAGGGACCTTTCACACAGGACAGAATTACGCCGCAGGATGCAACCAAATCCTTGGGTCTAACTGCAGATTTTGATGTGGAATCGCAGGCAGATTTTCAGCCAGTTTTAATTCTGCATCAAAATCCACAGGTAGCCTGCAGACTCTGGTGCAGAATTTACCGTGGCTTGTGGTGCGTCGTGCAGCCTATTTCATGTGAAAGATCTCTTAGATAAGACACCCCAATTTAGGCGGGATAATCCCGCTTTGGGAGCGTGTCCCGTTTTGGGACCGTCTTCAGCTTTCCACCGCGACCCCAGCGGGACAGCCATTTGTCCTGCTTTCGGGAAGTCTTGTCATCATTATAGTGATTACTGGGCCAGATGCCGTGCTTTCCCTGCTGGTAATCACTCTGCTGCACCCTGGCTGGATGCTCCTACTGACGGCAATGTGTGCAATCGGGGATCTTTCTCCTCTACTCCCCTGACCTCTTCTCTCTAGTTCCGCAAGAGAATATGAGAGCGGAGGAGGCGCTGCTGCGGCCGCACATACTTCTACCTGCTGCAGCGGCGCTCAAAAGACCAGGAGAGGGTAAGTATATGGGGGGGAGGGGGTGGCTCTGTTACTATTGGGGCTACTGTGGGGGGTCACTGTTACTACTGCGGTCGATATAGGAGACACTACTAGTAACAGTGTCTCCTATATCAGATCCAATAGTAATAGTTTTAGTACTGAGGCCACTGTGTGGGTCATTATTACTACTGAAGTCATTGTGGGAGGTCAGCATTACTACTGAGGCCACTGTGGGGACATTATTACGACTGGGGACTATAGTGGGGAACACTATTACTACTGCCCATCTGGGCAGGAGACTCTTTGCTGTTGCTGCTTTGTTATTTTGGGCATCGGGCTTTTGGGGTTTTTAGGGCAAGCAGTCTTTTGATGAACCATATGCATCATAGATAGTCACTTCAGCTAACCTCATCTAAACTTAGATAGCTAGCTACAGGTTAGGTTGGTAGCTATTTTAGCACCTGGGGCAACTATCAGAGATTAACCCCACCTATACCTAGATAGCTAGCCATAGTACAGAGCAGTAGAGGTGCCGTGTCGGCATCTCATAGGCTATATTGAGCCACTTTCAGTGTCCATCTCTCATGACCAGTTCTGTTTCTGGAACCAGTTTTGGTTCCTGATGAGTTATACATGACGAAACGCGTAGAACTTGTTATATAAAATGATATATTCACAGGACAGAGCTACGTGTACAACAGCCGTTGTGCTAAGAGTATACACAATTTTACCGGAATACCAGAACTCTATCTATGTGGCAACCGGCATATTTCTATCGCAGCATCATAGATAGAGAACTATCACTGATGGTAGTCTGCTCTGCTGGGTATCTAATCTTTTCCTGTGTGATACTAAGCTAAGATGCACCATGTAACCAGGTACCAGAAACCTGTATTAGAATTCACCCACTAACCCCCCTTACCTTTACTCACTCACTCTACCCCTCCCTGCTCTGCTGTAATAAGTCTCCCATATAGTTAGCTGACAACTTAGTGTAAGTGGTTCCTTGGAGATGCAGCGACATCCCCCTTACCTGCCCCCTTGCTGTCCCTCTGTCTCACTATCTCTCTCATTTCCTGTATCTGTATGTACCTAACTAGTATAAGAGATAAGATGAATCAATAAGTGTTAGCTTTTAATAAGCCTGCCTACTGGATATATGAAGCTTTGTCTGTGATGTAGGAGCCAGTCTGAAATTTGAGAACCTTCATTTCTCCCAGACTCAACGTTTGTGTCGACACAGAATAAACCTTTGTTCATTTCCTATGTGCCCAGGGTATACATCAGAAGTCGGATCGTACATGATTACTACTAGGGTCACTGTAGAGAACAATATTACTACTGAGGCCACTCTGCATGTGGCAGCATACCTCAAGCTGACAGAGTATGTTTTGACATGGCCAAAATGCTGCTGAATGTCTGCAGAAGATATTTCTGTTGCAAATTCGGCGGAGTTTTTGCATCTAAAAAACAGTTAAAATCTGTACCACTGGTGCAGATTTTGATTAGGTGTGGCGCCATTGATCAGGTGATGCTGGTCAGGTGAGGCCACTACAGGCTGCTAGGAACCAGAAGCCGAGGAGCACTGACAGGGGGAAGCCTATGGAGGAGTGAGGGGGAGCGCCGCATAGTATCTGGGGATATGCGGCTGATTTCCAGTTAAAAATCCGCACACCAATGTTACGGATTTTGACCGTTTTTTGGATGCAGAAATGCTGAGGAATTTGCTCCTTGTCTTTTTTGAACCGGCCCTGTACTTTTTATAATGACAGAGGTAAAATCATATATTGTGATAACCCCCTGACCACACCCATTTGTCCTGCTTTGACCCTGGGAAAATCTGGTCGCCTCACTCTTAGGGCATGTTTATGTAGTGGCCCAGCGGGTACTACAGAACACTCACGGTACACTTGTCCTATCTCACCTGTCTTGATGCTATCCCTGAATCCAGAAGATGCCGTCTGTGGGAGAGACCCTGTGTCTCCCCTTCTGCTCTAAGCATAGAGCTCAGTCCTGATGTCAGCTGGTCTCCCATTGGCTGACAGTTAGGTTTAATTTTACTGGTGCAGAGCCCAAGGGTGGGAAGCAGATATATAAGTCTCTATGCAAGAGCGCGGGAGAGAAAGAGGCTATAAATGGAAGTAACGCAGAGCAGTTATGGAGCCTTAGCCAGGAGCGAGTGAGGAGAGGTTGCAGTTTCCACAGTCGGCGAGGAGGAGTAGTTCAACGAGTTATTGTTTCTCAAGGTAGAGTGTGGTGATCAAACCCACTCCCTTGGCATCTACAGCAGAGAACACAGAAGATCCTCTCAGAGGTCCATCTTCATCTAACAGTGAGTTATCGCTACCCGGTGAAGTTAAAGCCAGGATTAGCCCTACAGCCACTTGTCCCTCTGCTTCATGAAACCCTACAGTCAAATATAACTAAATTGTTTATCTGAATTCAATAGGGGAAAAATTGTCTGATGAATCTTCAGGAATATAAGAGAAAGCGTTGAAGAAAGAGTATCATCAAACCAATATTACTGCATTCTTGAATATCTGTTATAAATACGCTTTCTAAGGATTGTAAAGTTAACCTGTTGTTGCATAATTCCAAAGTTAGTAAATCTGCTCACTCTCAGATTACTAAACTAAACTGGACTGGTCTCTATTATTTCTGTGTCATCATCATCTGGAGTGTCCAACTAGAGTGTGGCGTCGCCATGACCAGGTTTAGGCCTCCGGCCGTACCTACAGGAAGCTCATTTGGGGCATTACATTTACACACCGCTGATTTGCTGCAGATTTTTGGTGAAGATCTGTAGATTTCTCCCTTTGCATTTGAATTCAATTGGAAGGGTGAATTCTGCAGCAAATCAGCAAAGTGAATATACCGACAGAGCGTATTGGAGTTGACACATCCCATTAATTGGTGATCAGCACATTGGTTCATTGTTACTAAATGTCCTTTCTTCTACCTTGTTAGCTTCTTTAAGAATGATGTGGTGGTAGATCAGACCTTTTATTTAGGCATTCAAATATGTACAAATGTTTAGTGAATCTTATCGAAATTTATTTTGTAGTTTTCAAGATGAGGAAATAAAATACTATGAAGCGGTTTTGCAGTGTCCGAGGATCGGGCCCTCAGTCTAGGAGATAGCAGGGTAGAGTTTGGGCCTTGTCACGGGGCTCTACTGTCTCCCACCCTGAGGGTAGCACGGGGACTGTCCAAGTAACTGAGGGTAGGCCTTTCAAAGGGGTAACCCAATACATGGTTAACCCTAGCAGTCTGTAGTCACGGGTGACACCACCGTTCCTTCCTCTGCGCTTAAGCCAGATGATGAAATAAAGGGTCCACACTCCCAGGGAACGTTTAAATAGCAAAGCCGGGAACGGTCTGCAGTGCTCCTTTACTTTCAGAAACTTATTTACAGTTCCATAAAAGCACAACTTCATGCCAGCAGGAAAATGGTGCAGAAATCACAAAGTGGTGCGACAGGGAGGAAATCACAGGTGCACAGAGGAATCTACAGTCCTAGTTATCTGCAGGGCTCTGGTCCTGGCACATGCTTCTTCCATTCTCTCCAGCTCTCTACCGGTCGACACTCATGTTGGCAGGCACCTTACCCTGCAATGGCGGTTTCACGCTCTCTCCATCCATCAGTGGCTTAGGACACCACTGGCATCTCCTGGGTACAGCGGACCCAGGGAAGGCTGAGGTTACCTTTTCTCCTCTTCCATTCTTAACTACACAGAACTGATGGTGTCTGTGTGGCTCACTGACAGCTCAGACTGGAACAGCCTCTCTGCCGGACTGGAAAGGATTCCTTTGCAAAACACCCTGAATTCATACATATAAAGCACGATCACATGACAAACTACAAGATACATTTCTCACATATTCTCACATACCAGACAGTTAACTCATTTAGTTCTGCAGAAGTGTACATCATATTTGTGCAACATGAAAGACACTGACAACACATAGGCACGATACAAATGCATGCATACATTATGGAGGGGCCCCGTTAACTCCGGGCCACTACAGTTTCACCGGTACTCGTCTCTCACAAGTTTATCAATATCATCATGGAAACCGCCAGCATTGCTTATGTCACAAAATAATTAACCATTTATTCTCCAATAACCATTTAATTACAGGCGTCTCTGCTCTAGCTGTATCATCTGGGCAGTCGCAGCAGTCTCGGGGTGATCTGCTCTTATTCTACTGCTTGGATTCAAGATGTCGGCCTACTTCATCAAGACAGATACAAGAAAAAATATTTTACTTTCTTCAATGTTAGGCCGCTTTGACGGCCAAGAAACTCGCTCGAGATTTATGTGTTGTGATACTTTTTTATGGAGTCATATACACTGATAGCACTCTCGCCCGTGTATACGTCATGTTAGTACATTTACCGTGAATCCCTGAAAATAAGACCCTGTCTTATATTATTTTTTGCCCCAAGAGAGGCACTAAGTCTTATTATTTTTACCTAGCAGGCTCGGTCCAGGTCCCTTCCGCTGCTCTTCACAGCTCTGATGCACTTCCCGCAATCCTCGGACACTCATACAACATCACTCCCTGGTTATGGGATTCATAAATCCCGCCTCCAGGAAGCGAAGGCTGTGATTGGTTCTTCGACCGCTGCTCAACCAATCAATGCAGCGCTGGATGAACCAATACAATGGCTGTGATTGGTTTATCCGGCGCTGCATTGATTAGCTGAACAGCGGTGGAAGAACAAATCAGCAGGCCTCGCATTGTAGAGGCGGGATTTATGAATTGGATGAGCTGCGGCCAATCACAGCCATTGCTTCCCGGAGGTGGGTTTTATGAATCTCGTAATCAGGAAGTGATAATGTACGAGCGGCTGAGGACTGCGAGAAACACGCCGATCTTCTTGAGAGCAGTGGGAGGGATCTGGAGCGATACTGCTAGGTAGTGTATTATTTTTATCTTTTTTTATGTAGTGTAACTAGGGCTTATTTTCGAGGTAGGACTTATATTTCAAACCTGCCCAAAAATTTGGCTATGGCTTATTTTCAGGGTAAGTCTTATTTTCGGGAAAACAGGGTAGTATTAATTCTTTGAACTAAAAGGAAAGTAGGAATTAAATAATCAGAATCCTTTTGCATGGTGTCCACATACAAGCGGCAGCATAATACAGGTCATTGTCGGTATTTTGAGGGGGCTTGAAATATAACTCCTACCCTGAAAATAATCCCTAACTGCAGTAAAAAAAAAAGAATACATCACCTAACAGCGGCTGTCAGGTCTGCTGCGCGTTTCCTCTTCATCTCCAAAAGACTTGCTTGTAGTTTTCAGCAAGTGCTTCCTGGCTTGGAGGTTCAAAACTCCCACCTCCAGGAAGTGCCGACTGTGATTCGCTGAGCCACAGCGCTCGAGAACCAATCAGAGCCTTGAGGAACACAGCCATTCACTGTGACGATAATATGTAATATCGTTTTTCACACATGAAGGGGGTAAATGTAGTACAGGAGGTGCGGGACAGGAAGGGTACATGATAGGCAAAAGTGGAAAGCCATAGGGAGGGGCAGGGGGCATATTGTGGGGGGGGGGGGGGGGACTAGATCAGGAGGTTTGGTTTGCTACTTTGAAGAGGTGCGTCATTAAAGCGCATCTGAAGTTCCGCACGTCCGGGATTGTCAGGACTTTGAATAATGTGTTTGTTCGAACAAGAAATCAGCTCATCTAAACGGACCCGTAGGGTGACTTCTAGAGATGAGCGAACGTACTCGTAATGAGTACTTACGCACCCGAGTACCGCCATTTTCGAGTACTTCAGTACTCGGGCGTAAAGATTCGGGGGGCGCCGGGGGGCGGGGAGAGGCGCGGCGGTGCGGGGGGTAGCAGCGGGGAACAGGGGGGAGCCCTCTCTCCCTCTCCCCCCCACTCCCCGCCGCAACCCCCCGCGCCGCCACGGCGCCCCCCGAATTTTTTCGCCCGAGTACGGAAGTACTCAAAAATCGCGGTATTCGGGCGAAAAAGGGGCGTGGCCGAGCACGTTTCTCTCATCTCTAGTGACTTCACATGGGCGTATGCCAGCTGCGCACACCATAGTGCAGTGAACAAGTCCTTTTTGCGCACATATTGTTGTATTTTACTGTGATTTGTCTGAAAATACGGTGGAGACCTTCACCCATTACTGCCCTGTTTAGAAGGAGCGAAAACCGTTCAAATGAACAAATCTGAATAGTAATCATTCAGTTTAAACACGGGCGAGCGAATGTTCGTCGGGTGAGAATCGCCAGGTTCTCGCTCATCGTTTAGTTTAGGTTGGCCAGCTTGGGCATTTCTTGTGCCGTGTAAACACTGATTGCGCATAGGAGTGTACAACACCAAACGACTAGTCCCCGAGGACTGCATGGGCCTCAACGAGTCTAAATGGGCTGCCTGAGCGCGGACGAGCTTGTTCTGTCGGGCAAATGAGAATCGCGAGATTCCTGTCCCGTGTAAAAGGGGTGTTTCATCCTACTTTACTGCACATTCAGTCCTTTGCAGGCAGAGATCTCCTATCTAGAACCCATACTGATGCCGAAACTTGCAGATTAGCGGTGTCAGGAAGCTTCTGTAAAGCCTCATCACCTCTTTATTCTATTGTTCCACGTTTCCTGTTTAGATAAGATGTAATGCTGTCAGCACAGGAGAAGCGAAGCCGCATAAATACTGGAAGGTCACTGAGAGTCCTATCAGTGCAAGATGACTGAGCCGAAGCTCCTGTGTGCGCTGCTAGCGCTGCTGAGTGTCCTGCCGAGCGGTAAGTGTCCCGCCAGCGCACTATACGCCGTCACACATCTGTACATATAATCATTGTGTCTGCTGCGGGTGTGAATGACGGTGGAGGTCACTGTATACCGTATATATGTATAGTATACACACATGTATGTTCTAAGCCAGAACTTGTGCCTCTGACTGCGTATGTATATATATATATATATGTATATATATATATATATAAATATATACACAGACACACAAGTTCTGGCTTTGAACAATGGAATGTTTTGGGGGGCGCTGGGTGGCAGCCCCCCATGATACCGGTAGTTCTGGCCACATTGGTTGTCCCCCAGCTACTCCAGCCACAGATGTACTTTGTAGTTTAACTCCAGGAGATATGTTGAAAGGAAATTTGGGGTATTTTACCCCTACATGATAAAAGGAAAAATTCATATTAAGGGTACCTACCCACTAGCGGTTTTTTTTTTCGTTGCAAATTCGCTGCGTTTTTGTCTTCCAGATGTCATTGGGACTTTCTAATGTTAAATTCGCAACACACAAAAACCGCAAAAACTGCAACTTACATTTTCTTTTTGCCTTGCGAATTTAAAATGAGAAATTCCCATTGACATTCTGGAAAAAAAACGCTGCAGATTTGCAGCGAAAAAAAAACCCGTTAGTGGGTAGGCACCCTAATACGGTGTTAGGAACTAAGGTCTCCTTCACAAGGATGAATGTGCGCAATTTTTGAACAGGTAACATGATACCAATGGGTTCCCTCACATGAGTGTATTTTTCACGCAATGTTTGATCCCGTAAAAAAAAGAATAAGCAGCCTGAGCTATTGTGGCGTGTATTACGCACTACTGTAAGCTATTGAAGTGAGCGAAATATGAAGCATATTAACGTGAGTGAAATACGCTTACGCTGTGTGAATGAGCCCTAACTGCGAGCTACAGTATCAGTATGATCTTCAGTGCTGAACACTTCCATTACTCTGCTTATCTCCCTTTGTGCCGGCTTTATTACTAAACGCTGGAACTTTTTTCGGCAAGTGTTCTAGTGCCGTCCTTTATCTGTAAGTGGTTACGAGGTGCCGCAGGAGAAAACATAGGATGCCATAATGTCAGTGGTCAAAAGGATTCTTTGACTAAATGAGCAATTGTTCTGTGAAGCCATGACAACAGGGGCGCGAGAGGGGAGACTCGCTAGTAACAAAGCCTGGCAGATGCAGACGGGACAAGCTTCTTGCTCTGCAGGGGGCCGATGCCATATTTCCACAGCAGTAAGTACTTACCTGCATCTATATAACAGTTCTCTACCCAGATATTCACTCCTTTAGTTTCATGACGATGTGCAGTTCCACTTGAATAACATGTGATTGTTCTCAGCAAGAGAAACGACGTAATCTTGTGGATATGATACCTTTTAATGGCTAACAAAAATACATAATGTAATAATAGCGAGCTTCCGAACCGACGCAGGGTTCTTCTTCAGGCTTATGGATTGGATCTGAAGAGGCATGCATATTTATACACACTTATAACATACATACTTATGACAAGGCACAGATATGGTTGTGATTCTTCTGTGGTTTTGTGACTTGAAACCACCCTTCAAGTCACAAAACCACAGAAGAATTTGGGAATATAAATTGATAACAACCTTTGACACGCTGAATACTGGGTTAAACTATTCCCCAGGATTTCTGCGTGAATGGGAAGTGTGAGACATTATACAGATAAGACCCCCATCAACAGTAATTCAGGGACCATTAAAGGGGTTGTCCCGCGGCAGCAAGTGGGTCTATACACTTCTGTATGGCCATATTAATGCACTTTGTAATGTACATTGTGCATTAATTATGAGCCATACAGAAGTTTTTCACTTACCTGCTCCGTTGCTGGCGTCCTCGTCTCCATGGTGCCGTCTAATTTTCAGCGTCTAATCGCCAGATTAGACGCGCTTGCGCAGTCCCGGTCTTCTTCTTTTCTGAATGGGGCCGCTCGTGCCGGAGAGCGGCTCCTTGTAGCTCCGCCCGGTCACGTGCCGATTCCAGCCAATCAGGAGGCTGGAATCGGCAATGGACCGCACAGAAGAGCTGCGGTCCACCGAGGGAGAAGATCCCGGCGGCCATCTTCACCAGGTAAGTAAGAAGTCACCGGAGCGCGGGGATTCAGGTAAGCACTGTGCGGTTTTCTTGTTTAACCCCTGCATCGGGTTTGTCTCGCGCCGAACGGGGGGGCTATGGAAAAAAAAAAAACCCGTTTCGGCGCAGGACAACCCCTTTAACTTTCACTCCCTTATCAGTGTTTAGCTAAAAATGTTTGTGTATCTCTTGTAGCAATTCAAGCCTGCTGACTTTCCCCCCTCCAACAGTAATTTAGGGACCATAAAACTTTCACTCCGCTATCAGTGCCTAGACAAAAAAAGTTTGTTTGCTGTTGCAGAATTCCTTTTAAGTGCGAACCAATCACATCCATATCTGTGCCTTGTCATAAGTATGTATGTTATAAGTGTGTATAAATATGCATACCTCTTCAGATCCAATCCATAAGCCTGAAGAAGAACCCTGCATTGGTTCGGAAGCTCGCTATTATTACATCATGTATTTTTGTTAGCCATTAAAAGGTATCATATCTACAAGATTATCTGGTTTCTCTTGCTGAGAACAATCACATTTTGCTCTACTGGCTAACACGGTACCAGATCTTTGTTTTCATTATACTTGAATAACACAATTACCTGATAACATATTATCAAAAACAATGAACCTGTGGAGGGTATTGTAGAGAGGGGTCCCCCTTGTACTAACCCCCCCCCCCCTCCCCATAAACCCTTCTTAAATAAGTATAAATGTAGTTCGATGTTTTGGCCACAGCAGCTATTTTATTAACAAATAACCAGAAGTAACAATAAATAAAGGAGGGGAAAGGTCCTTGGAGCTACAAAAGACCGGCACCACAAACCATATTAACAAGGACCAATATTTACCCCCAGCCGACACCCACTTTTGTCTTGAGGGCACCACTAGCCACCAAGATGGTAGCTCGATCCCATGCGAGTCCCAGATGAGCCAGACCAACCATTACTGCTCCGTGAATTAAAGGGACCACACATCTGATGAAATCCCCTTCCACCAATTTACGACCCATTACAAGGACCCCTCCGCCTGCCGCACAGCTGCCATGACACCATTGGCCTGCAGCAAAGTAAAAGAACTGAACAAAAGTATTTTAAGAACCCGTCCGATAGACAGCTAACGCCAATAATGAACTACCACAGGTAAGGAAAAAGGGGGGCAGAGGGCGGGACTTCTCAGGCTGTCCTCTCCTACACCGTGTTTTCCTGGGCAGAGCCTCACTACTTCCTCCTAAAGCTCCTGCCCCCATTCTCCAGTAAACCCCTTTACTACCTGCCACTTGCCTTTAAAGCTTGTCATGTGGGCCTCCCTGTAATCCTCCTGCCGGCCATCAAGCCCTTTTAACTTTACAACAACCCTCTGGACTTCAGAAAACTGCAAATCTACCAGGCGTTTCCATAGAAATAGGGAAAAAGAATAGAGGTTACAGATTATTCCTGCAGAAGAATATGCGGGGAATGTATAATCACCGCCAGATGTGCAGGCTATTATGGGATAATGCTTATAATAATAGTAATATATAGCGCCAGCAGATTCCGCAGCACTATGTACAAATCACATATTAGATACAGTATTAAACTAATAAACAATGTGAGCCATAGGCGTGAGGCTCCGGCTCATAAGGGTCTGTTAGCACAATTTTCGCTATTAGATATACTGTGTGTTCCAAATTTGTTAATAATAATGTGCAGGCCTGGAGAGCCTTTCAAAGACCACACGTCTACATCATGTGTCCCCAAAAGAGTCTGTCTTTATTCACGCGCGTAAAGTTTAAATAAAATTTCAACACAAGAAGTGAAGTAATTTAGGATACAGTTACATTATTTAGTGAGCTGATAGGTCATTCTCAGAGGGAGGTATTTGTGAGGTAGCTTGTGATGTCATCCATCTGGGAGGAACTTCAGTGAGCACGCTCAGTTCATTCTTGAATTTGGTCTCATGAGAAGAACATCCTGTTTCTCCTCTCTGCTTGACCAAGATAAAGACAAAGACAATCCTAGATAGGTTTTTTCCAGTTAGAACCGGTTTGACCAGTTTATGGACAATAAGCACTGCTCCTTAAATTCTTGTGGAGGTGGGGGGGGGGGCGATGTTCCCTTCCCCCAGAGGATTAGACCATAGACAAAATACAGTATATTCACAGTTGACAACAGAAAATACATACAAAATGGTGAACCTATTGGAAATCTCCCACAGGTCCTTTAACACGAGACGATCGTCATTTGATTTTTATGCCTGCAAGGATTTACACTGAGCGAATTACCATTGAGATTCCCGCAGTCCACAAGAGGTAAAAGTCCTTGTTTAGTAGGCTGGCCCAGGAGGCAGGAGGGGGAAGTTCAGTTTGTGAAGAAACTTACACTAATATTGTTAGTAGAATGGAGGGCACTGGTAGGGTGGTAGACAGAGATGAGGGAGAGGATATAGGGCGGTGCAGCACTGAGGAGAGCTTTATGGTTGAGAGGGATGAACATAGATTGTATTGTATAGTGAACAGGCAATCACTGTAGTAACTGGCACAGGGTGGAGGCATCAGTGTAGTGACTGGTACAGGGTGGAGGTATCAGTGTAGTGACTAGTACAGGATGGAGGCATCAGTGTAGTGACTGGTACAAGGTGGAGGCATCAGTGTAGTGACTGGTACATGGTGGAGGCATTGGTGTAGTGACTGGCACAGGGTGGAGGCATTGGTGCAGTGACTAGCACAGGGTGGAGGCATCTTTGCAGTGACTGGCACAGGGTGGATGCATCAGTGTATTGACTGGTACAGGGTGAAGGCATTGGTGTAGTGACTGGTACAGGGTGGAGGATTTGGTGCAGGGACTGGCACAGGGTGGAGGCATCAGTGTATTGACTGGTACAGGGTGGAGGCATTGGTGTAGTGACTAGTACAGGGTGGAGGCATCAGCGTAGTAACTGGCACAGGGTAAAGGCATCAGTGTAGTGACTGGTACAGGGTGGAGGTATCAGTGTAGTGACTGGTACAGGGTGGAGGCATCAGTGTAGTGACTGGTACAGGGTGGAGGCACCGGTGCAGTGACTGGCACAGGGCGGAGGCATCAGTGCAGGGACTGGCACAGGGTGGAGGCATCAGTGTATTGACTGGTACAGGGTGGAGGCATTGGTGTAGTGACTAGTACAGGGTGGAGGCATCAGCGTAGTAACTGGCACAGGGTAAAGGCATCAGTGTAGTGACTGGTACAGGGTGGAGGTATCAGTGTAGTGACTGGTACAGGGTGGAGGCATCAGTGTAGTGACTGGTACAGGGTGGAGGCACCGGTGCAGTGACTGGCACAGGGCGGAGGCATCAGTGTAGTGACTGGCACATGCCTCATACTTATGTTGCCTGAGGCCCCCTGCACACAGGCGGAAATTCCGCGGCGGGATTTCCCGCTGCATAGGATTGCATTACAAAACGCAATCCTATGCAGACGGCTGCGATTTGTCCGTGTGAAAATACACGCAGAGGCTTGCACAGAAATGTCACTCCCGGCGCCCCGACTCCGCTCTGCGCATGCGCCAGCTGGGTGGCAGCCAGCATATCACATAGTCGGAGCAGCGGGAGCAGGTGAGAGCCACACTGGTCCTTCAGGGGCGCGGGTCGGATTCCACTGTGAGAATTCTCGCAGGGGATCCAACCTAGCCGTCTGCAGGCGGCTTTGAAGTGGTTTTCCTGGGAAATACTTTTGATGACCTACCATTAGGATAGGTTATCAGTAGTTAATTGGCTGGGGTCTATCGCTCGGGACCCCAACTGATCAACTGGGTGAGCGCATGCTGTTAGTGCCACAAATACATAGAGGTCGGAGCGGAGGCAGTGGAAGTTTCTGCTCCAACTTCTGTGTAGTGGCACTTGTAACTGAATAGTAACATAGTATGTTAGGCTGAAGGGAGACAATATCTATCTAGTTGAGCCTGTCTCCACCCCCTCCTTGTTGATCCAGAGGAAGGCAAAAAAAAACAAACAATGAGGCAGAAGCCAATTTAGCCCATTTAGGGGGAAAAATTCCTTCTCGACTCCATAATGGCAGTAATTCCTGGATCAACATTTGAGATCAACAACCCCTCTGGTCACCTAATGTCTATATCCCGTAATATCATAGCGCTCTAGAAAGACATCTAGTCCCCTCTTAAACTCCTCTATGGAGTTCCACAGTTTCACTGCTCTTACAGTAAAGAACCCCTTTCTATGTTGGTGATGAAACCTGCTTTCTTCTAGACATAGTGGATGCCCTCTTGTTACTATCGCAGTCCTGGGTATAAACAGATCATGGGAGAGATCCTTGTATTGTCCCCTCATGTACTTATACATAGTTATTTGATCACCCCTTAGACGTCTTTTTTCCAGGGTAAATAATCCCAGTTTTGGTGCCTCTCTGGGTATTCCAGTCCCATCATTCCATGTATTAGTTTAGTCGCTCTTCTTTGAACCCCCTCCAATAACGTAACATCTTTCCTGAGCACCGGTGACCAGAACTGTACACAGTATTCCATGTGAGCTCTGACTAGTGCCTTATATAGTGGAAGAATAATGTTCTCATCCCTCGCCCCTATACCTCTTTTAATGCACCCCAAGACTTGATTTGCTTTTGCCGCAGCTGACTGACATTGATTGCTCCCGAAAATTGGTTTGGGTGCGAGAGGCAGGTTGTGAATAGCCACCTTACCCTCCAGTTTATTGATGATTGGTATTGGGTCTGTCGCCTTCGGGCTATAACAGGAGGGGTAGTCCCTGTGGAGATGATAGTGGGATCTAGCCTTGTTAAAGGCTAGTGGGTCTCCGAGACGTAATGCGACTGGAGGCATCTTTGGTGTGTGTGTGTGTATATATATATGTGTGTATTATATATAATACAGTTGTCGGGGCTCCAAGGATCTCTTCTCATATTGGAGGGGAATATTTATTAATGTTAGTGGTTATTTTTGGGTTAATTTGATGTAATGTTGTTCATAATTTAATGGCTGCTGTGGCCAAAATTATCCAAAGAAAGAAGTGTGTTGTCGTTAATCAGGTGGATATACTTTGTTTGTAATGGGTAAGCTACAGCAGGGAACGACCCGGGTCATGTCTTCTGTTACACTTCTGGCTCCTCCTTCCAGTCAAACGAAAATATATAATTATGTTATCGCAGTTATACTGACCCACAGAAAAATGTTGTCATGTCATTTACAACCAGGGGTGAAAGCCGTATTAATTAAAAGCAGAATTGATCAGGGGGGTTTCACCCTGTCCCCTCAAAAAAAAAATTATAAAAGTTATATACTACATTCTGTGTACATCCAAAAACTGGTACCAATAAAAACAGTTTGCCACGCAACAAACAGACCCTCCTATGGCCGCGTCAATGAAAAAATGTGAAAGTTATGACTTTTGAAAAAGGAGGAAAAAGCATCCCCAAAAATCATCATGTCCTTAAGTACCAAATTAGGACGTGTCCTTAAGGGGTTAAAGGGATTATGTACCATGATCCAATATTGCTTTTCTCGCTTAGATCAGACAAAACCACATTTTTTTTATTGAAATAGTTAAAAAAAAAATCTTCCCGTGTCTAGGAATTTCTGTTATATACTAGTTTTTGCGCCCCCTTCTGCCTCTTAGATCATCTAGCTAATGTGCTCAGAGCTGGTGGTCGCACATGCTCAGTAGCTCCATCCCAGCAGCCAACTCTTCTACATGTGCAGCAGAGTAATGGCTGTTATTGGGGAGGCCAGCTGATACACCAACTACTGTACCACCAAAATAGGATGTTGCTTTAATTCTTCGGGCTGCTGTGCTTCCAGCTATGCAGGATGTGTGTAGTGGTTATGTTATACCGTACGGCTGCCTTCACACAGACGGAATATTCCACAGCAGCGTTACAGAATACGTCATCCCGGAATTCCAGATCCACACATCTAAACGAGGATTTTGATGTAGAATTATTGTCAGGATTCCGTCAATTTCAATTTCCCACACAATCCGCACAATAGCAGCGCAGACTTTTCACCGGACAGAATTACACCGCAGAACGCCACCAAATCTACAACTGTGGAATTTCACATGAAAATTCTCGGTTGTAACTGCAGATTTTGATGCAAAATTGTAGGAAGGTTTTCAGCTATTTTCAATTCTGCATCAAAATCGGCAAGTAGCCTCCTCAGAGGAGAGTTCTAAAATCTCTTTCACATTCTGCGGAAACGATCCGCAACCGTTTTAAAAAACGCTGCAGGAACTAGATCCGCAACATGTCTATTCTGCAGAATTCAATCCTTGAAATACGGAGTTAAAGGGGTTGTCCCGCGAAACAAAGTGGGTCTATACACTTCTGTATGGCCATATTAATGCACTTTGTAATGTACATTGTGCATTAATTATGAGCCATACAGAAGTTATCAAAAGTTTTATACTTACCTGCTCCGTTGCTAGCGTCCTCGTTTCCATGGTGCCGACTAATTTTCGGCCTCTAATGGCCAAATTAGCCGCGCTTGCGCAGTCCGGGTCTTCTGCTGTCTTCAATGGGGCCGCTCGTGCAGAATGCCGTCTCCGTGTAGCTCCGCCCCGTCACGTGCCGTTTCCAGCCAATCAGGAGGCTGGAATCGGCAATGGACCGCACAGAAGCCCTGCGGTCCACAGAGAGAGAGGATCCCGGCGGCCATCTTCAGCAGGTGAGTATGAAGACGCCGGACCGCCGGGATTCGGGTAAGTACTACCCGGTTTGTTTTTTTAACCCCTGCATCGGGGTTGTCTCGCGCCGAACGGGGGGGGGGGGGGTGTTAAAAAAAAAAAAAACCCGTTTCGGCGCGGGACAACCCCTTTAAATCCCACAGCACATCTGCGATGATGAACGTGGCCATATCCACACGGTTTAGGTGCATATTTGGCCACTGCATATTTGCTGCGGATTTTTAACTGCAGAAAGCCTGCAGCAAATACGTGTGTAGGAAGGTGGCACAATTGTACAAAGCGCTAGAAGTCTCTTGAGCCATACTATACCTTCCAGGGACTCATATTTCAAAACTCTGGCATTTTGTATCCAGCACTTTATTACAAGAGTATCCTCCTGTGCCTGCATTGCCTGCTATGATGGTGTATGAAGGTGCCAGGGTGGGTGCTGCACGCAGCGCAACGCGTCTTCATGACACAAACATGAACAGAATTTGAGAATGGAGCCTTCTACTGAGTATCTTGCATGCAATATTACGTGTGTGTGTAATATTCAGTTTCATTTGAACTGAAAGCACTTTGAAGTTTCCTCCAGGTTCCCGGTGACTGTTCTTCCATGGGGTCCTACACCTTAGGTACCACACAATGCGTCCACTCCAGTGAAACAACTAGAACTGTTTGATGAGATGGTCTTTAATCTGACCGTTTTCCACGGAATCATTAATATATGTAAAATGACTTGTTTCTCTTTTCAGAGTGTTTCCCTCGTGGTCGAATCCTTGGTGGGAGTCAGTCCAAGCTATATTCTAGACCATACATGGTGTCATTGCAAGCGAATGGAAGCCACATCTGCGGTGGAGTGCTTATCGCTCAGGACTGGGTGCTGAGTGCCGCACATTGTATACCAGACAGGTACGCACCTCTGCACTTCTAATAGTGATTGTCAGAGACCCCAAGGGGGACTGCGACCGTGGACCCTTCATCAGGACCCTCAGCAGTGACAGGGCACAACAGAAAAAGTGCAACAGAATACCAGTACAAGCAAATAGTCCAAGGGGCTAGACAAGAGGCATCGTCCTGTAACAGGTCAGAACCAGAAGAACAACAAGTATCAGCAGGAAGTCTGAGGTCTAGAAAGTGTCAGGATCCAGGGGCAAGCAGGGACCAGAAGAACCACCGGTAACAGACTAGACTCAGGGTGACCAGAGACAGCAGGCCAGACAAACTGCTGACAGAAGACCATGGAGCCTTGGGCCCTGACGGAACAAGACAGAGTTTCAGGCTGCGTTCACACCTGGCGTTTTTTGTTGTAGTTCTCAACCACGATACAAAGCCACATAGTAAAATCACATGGGGCTTCTTAAAAAACGCATGTATTGTTGAAAACTATGTGTTTCGCTGATCTAGAAAGAGATTTAAACAAATAGAATCCACTCTTTCTGTCCTGGAGTGGCAGAATTAATTCCATCAAGATGGCCTCCCTCCCAAGGTCCCTATATTTATGTCAGGCATTCCCCAGGAGGCTACATAGGCCCTTTCTGATGCACATTCGTTCCTTAATCACAAAATTTGTGTAGCGAGGCCGTAGACCCAGACTAAAATATAGCATGATCGCGAGAGCTAAGGAGAGGGGAGGCCTGGGCCTCACGGATTTTTCTTTATATTACAAGGCTAACATAGCAAATTGTGTAGTGAATCTTGTCAAGAACCGGGAGTCTAAGCTATGGGTTGAAATCGAGCATGACCTGAAGCCTAGGCTGACCCAGGGGGTGTTCTGGATCCCAGGTGGTTTGCTTAGAAATTCCCCTAGACTATCACCTCTGTTGAGTCAAGTGGTGGATCCCTGGGCAGGCCTCGCGGGTAAGAGAGCGTTGGTTTCAATCCGGGGTCCCATCACCCCTTTGCTGGCCAATCCCCAATTTAAGGTGTTCGAGCATCGAAAATCCCTGAGTTGGGGCTGAGACCCTGACAGAGTTCTTTGGAGAAGCCTGTGTTCCGCCGGGGGCTTGGCTGGAATATCTTCAGCTGAGAGGCTCGCTGGACTCCCTGACACCCGGGTCTAACTTAACAAATGATCTTTCTTCCTTCGAAAAAATTTGTATGTCCACTGATTCTCCCACACATTTAATTTCATTACTGTATAAGATGTTGCTGGAGCGGAGGATGGGGGACGAACCTCCAGGGTGTGTGTGGGCCTGGGAGGAGAAGCGGGGACGACATTCCCCTCCGGTAGTTTGGGAAAGGGCTTTTGCTCTGACTCATTAAGGGTTCTCATATGTAGTCTTTTCCAGACTACAGGAACTGAATTTCAAGGTAATGGCTGGGTGGTACAGAACCCCAGTGCAGCTATACAAAATGTTTCCTCAATCATCTCTCTCTCGTGTTGAAGGTCCCCCGATGTAGGGAATAACATGTCCCACATTTGGTGGGATTCCGGGCCAGTAGCTGCTCTATGGGCAGATGTATCAAGCCTACACAGCAACCTTTGTGGTGGGAAAATACGCCTCACCTTTGAGATAGCTGTGCTGTCCATGTTCCCGGGATCCGTCTCAAAGACCAAGAAGGGGCTGTTGCACTTATTTGTCCAAGCGGTCAGACAAATCATTCCAAGATTCTGGCGGTCCATTTCGCATCCTCCTAGGCGCCACTGGGTGGAGGCCGTTAACACACTGTCGAGGTATGAGGACATGAGGGCATGAGGACATGACCACCGAAGAGTTTTATGCCATTTAGCAGCCCTGGGTGGACTTCAGAACTTCATCCAGAGTCCCAGAGTGGGTGGCCCAAGGGTCAACCTCGCCATAGGTGTGTCGCCCAACCTTTTCTTTTCTGCCCAGGTATCGGGGGAACGTGTAGCAGCTGGGCTCATGGGTGTTTCAGAGTGGTGTCATCCGCCTCGATGGTCTTGTCCTTGAAGTCTCCAACTGCTATGGACATAGGTCCCTTTTTTGAGGCTTATCAAAGACACAGATGGTCCAGACGACTTGCAATCTGTACAAGTCTTATATACAATGAATCCACAAATAATGCTGTTAAGGGGGGACGAGCCGAACGCTCTGATAGCAATTGGTCAATATCTGGCTTCACATTAGTGAGGTTTAGTCCCACATCTCCACCTCCAGTGATTTGCAATCAATTTCTTTTTTGGTAAGAAGATTGGCGCCGCGCTAAAACCCCTTTCCACACGGTATGAAGATGGAAAAGCTATCAACACCTTTCTTGTGATAGTCTATAATGCAGGGTAAGCAGCAGGTGCGCCATGCATCACCGCCGGTATGACAACCTGTAAAGACTTGCCCATGAATATGGCCCACCACAAAGCAGGTAGGAATAGTGTGCGCTAAACGTCTTGGGCTCTGCTGGAACACGTGAAAACGATGCACAGTTAACTTTATAGGTAAATCAGCCGCTGCGCTGGTCTGTTTCGTCCATCGCCAGAGCCAAGAAGTTTTGCGCGAACTCTGCATAAACAATTATGTGGAATATCGGAGAGGTCAGTAACCTCTATGTGTATTATAAGTATGATGTAGAATCTGTGGAAGGTGGATTGTGTCATTTACAGAACGCCAAAATGTCCATGATGACCTGCCTACATGGCGTCCGCTCACGTGAACCACCATTTACATCTCGTGCACCCACAAATGTTTTCTTCCTGACATGGACCCCCAGCAAGTCAAAATCGACCACTGGGGTCCATATAGACCACTTTGGGTACTGCTGCTCTAGTGGATTTTGTGGTATATGATACACTGCATGAGATTCGTAGAGGAGAATGCCATCCAGTCATTGTGGATGAAATGAGCAGAAAGGATATTCAGAATATTGCAATGTACTTACCAAAGAGGCAATGAGAACAAAATAACAAAGCTATGTCTCCATTGCAGCGCTAATAAGACTCTGCAGGCGGTCCTGGGGGCTAACGCTCTGTCCGACCCTAAGAGGCTGGTTTATACTATTGACATGCAGATCGTGCATCCTCAGTATAACAGAACGACCAGACAACATGACCTGCTTCTTCTGAAGGTAAGGCTGATTCACTATTAACCCCTTGAGTGGCGGGTTTCCTACCACCCTGTCGTGCCCACCAGGGCAGGTTTTCTAAAATGGTCTAATCATTGAATTTCAACTAGTTTTGCAGTTGTGTCTCAAGAGCCATAACTTTTTCATTTTTCCATTGACATGGCCATATAAGGGCTTGTTTTTTGCGGGACAAGTTGTGATTTTTTAAACAGGGGGGAGGAAAAAAAGAAATGGGGAAAAAAGAAAAAAAGGGGCCATGTCATTAAGGGGTTAAATAATGTATTAACTTCCTTCTCTGGGTCATTACGACGCATGGATACCACATGTGTGATTGTATTTTGGATTTTTTACAAAGTAAAGGGAGACAAGTGGTTTTATAATTTTTTTACTTTTTTTATTTTTTGTCCCTTTAGGGGACTTCCACAGGGACCCATCAGGACCCCTGATCACATTCCGGGGGTCCGATGGTGACAGCCCTTTACATGCTGCAGTGACAGCCCTTTACATGCTGCAGTCACATAGACTGCAGCATGTAAAGGGTTAACACAGCAGAGATCAGAGGTTTTCTCTGATCTCTGCTGTAAGAGCTAGTACCTAGCTGTCCTCTGACAGCCCAGCACCAGCTCTCCCTGCCACAGAGATCATCGGCTTGCTTCTGACAAGCCGATGGTCTCTATGGCAACCTGTAAACAAAGCAGGAGGTTGCCGGCATATCGGCAATATCTTCTGCTGGTTTTTCAAAGCCCTTGCTTTGTTCTCTGTGGGGCTGTGCAGGCAGAGCACACTGTCACAGCTTGTGGCATTGTGCTCTGCAGCTCCCATAGTGATACATAGCCTGGAAATCTTCCGGGCTATATCACTATGAGCAGTGGAGCTCGGCCCGGAAAATTTCCGGGCGTGCCACTCAAGGGGTTAAAGGGAGTACGGCAGCAGAAAATGAACAATTATGTAAATCACAGTTTTGTATTAAACATGTTTTTAAAGAATTTTTAACATTTTTTAAACTTTTGGTAACAATCTATATTGTCAGCAGTAGAATCTGTCACCTACTGTTAGCCCCCTGAGCTAAGCTTATGAGATCGCAGTAGGCGACCCGCTGAGTCTGGGGGGTAAGTGTTCTACTCCCTGTCGTCCCACCAATGTGAGCGCTGAAAGCCGCCACTGAATGCATTGAGTAGTCTGCAATTCTAGTGTTATATTAGGAGGATGCTGAATGCCTTCCATGGCGGCTTACACCTTCTACGTGTAACACTGAGCGGGGAGCATTTACACGGAACGACAACCCAGCGAGCCAGCAGTCAGCGATAACAAGAAGAGAGCGATTTACACTGAATGATTATCACTCCGTTCCGTTGGTTACTGCGCATGGAGTAACGGACACTGCATCCAGAAAGGCTTCAGACCCTTTTTTACATTTGGCCTTGTGTTCCCCATCACTCCGCACTCGGGACCCCATAATGACAAAGTGACAGCAGAACCAGAGAAATCTTTGCACATTTTTTTCAATGAAATCCCCGCCATCTTGCAGTGCCATAAGTATTCACACCCCGTACTCAGTATTAGGTGAAGCCCCTTTGGCAGTGATTCCGACCTCCTGTCAGCTTGCGGATGATGCTACAAGTTTTGCACTCCTGGATTTGGGGATTTTCCTCTCTCTGTCAGGTTGGATGGGGGCCGTCTGCGGACAGCTATTGTCAGGTCTCTCCAGAGATGTCCCATTGGGCTCAGGGCTCCGACTGGCCCCTTAAGGTCATCCACAGAGTTGTCCTGAGGCCACCGTTGCTGTTGGGAGCTCCCAGTCTTCTTCAGGACCTGTTCCTATAGTGTGCTGCCCCCACCCCCTCCCCAGCCATCCCTCATACAGTGCAGCTTTTCCCCCAGAAGCTCAGCAGGCAGGACTCTACCAATAAGAATTGCCAGATTAACTAGAGGGTCCAATAGAAGCAGATGGGCGGGGCCAGGAAGAGCTGAATGCTTCTCTACTTACAAGCAGGTTTGGAGAGAGGGAGAAGTCTGCGGACACTGATAGCAGAGCTCAGTCCTTCTACTGCATATACTATATATACATATATATATATATATATATATATATACACATGTGTCTCTACTCCATATATATACGTGTGTCTCTACTGCATATACTATATATATATATATATATATATATATATATATATATATATGCATACACGTGTGTCTCTGCTGCATATATGTAGTATGCCTAAAGAGGGAGGAATAGGGTGTAGGGAAAGAAGCAACGCAGATAATATGTAACTTTATTAATATCTCTAAAGTACATTTTTTTAGTTATTAGTAAAAATATCACCAGCCTATTTGGGGTATTTAGGGTATTGTATCTATTCACATCCGCTTTGGAGACTTCACTCCGAGCCTCTGTCACAGATCCAGTCAAACAAAGTAGTGCAGCACCCAGTACAGTTCTGGGCGACCGAGACCCAACGGACCCCATTACAGCCTATGAGGTCCATCAGGTGCCGGTCGTGTCCCGGATTTTCATTGGTTCGTATGACGGAGCTGAACAGAATCAGCAGCTGTGAGCAGAGCCTTGTTATAAAATAACCCAAGGGACAACGAATGGGTCCCCCATCGTATTAACCCCTTGCAGTACTATATAATGTGTTCGGGAATTACAGGAATTAATGAGGGTCGCTGTCAGGCTGCTTTTACACGGGCGGTAGAATGTGTTGTAATTACCCATTATTTACAATGCGGTACTTACCTGAGCGATATTTCTCTATTAGCAGCAGCACTTTCTTTTGTTCAGGGGAAGGGAAAGCGCCATTTCACACTTCGCCCCAGGTAGCAGAGAGGCTTGTGGCACCCCTGGTATGGTTGGTATTAGGCAGGTGATGAGCGGCGCCTGCTTTTCTCCAGACAAAACACTTAGAATTGGGCTCAAAAAGTTCCGTATTGGTTTTCTCCATCCAGAGAATCTTGTCTCTTACAGTCTGAAGATACTTAAGGGGCTTTTTGGTGAACTCTTGGTGGCTTTCATGTCTCTTACTGAGGAGGCTTCTTCCTGTCCCCTCTACCATAAGGCTGCATCCACACGGGCTACAAAATCATTGCTATAACATGCATGTATGTGAAGCTCATGGTTTCCAATGGGTTCTTTCAGGCTACAAAACATCGCTCATGAGAATGAACCCATTGGAAACCTGGAGCTTCATATGCATGCAGTTTGTAGTGAGATTCTGTAGCCCGTGTGAATGCGGCCTAAAGCCCAGATTAGTGGAGGCTGCAGGGATGGTTGACCTTCTGGAAGTTTCTGCCATCTTCATGCAGGATTTCTGGAGCTCAGCCAGAGTGACTGTTGCATTGTTGGTCACCTCTCTTACAAGGCCCTTCACCCCTTTAGTCTGGTGGGTCGGCGGCTCTAGGAAGAATCCTGGTTGTTCTTTCATGTAAGTATTATGGAGGCCACTGGGCTCTTGGTCACCTCTCTTACTGAGTCCTGGTTGTTCTTCCATGTAAGAATTATGGGGGTTGCTGGGCTCTTGATCTCCTCTCTTACTGAGGCCCTTCACCCCCTTAGTTTGGTGGGTCGGCGGCTCTAGGAAGAGTCCTGGTTGTTCTTTCATATAAGTATTATGGAGGCCGCTGAGCTCTTGGTCTCCTCTCTTACCGAGGCCCTTCTCCCTTTAGTCTGGTGGGTCGGCAGCTCTAGGAAGAGTCCTGTTTGTTCTTCCATGTAAGTGTTATGGAGGCCGCTGAGCTCTTGGTCATCCCTCTTAATGAAGTCCTTATCCCCTTAGTCTGGTGGGTCAGCAGCTCTAGGAAGAGTCCTGGTTGGTCATCCATGTAAGTATTATGGGGTTTGCTGGGCTCTTGGGAACTTTCAGGGCAGCAGAAATGTTTTTGTATCCTAGATCTGCACCTCCACACAATCTTGTCTATGCTCTACAGGCAGTTCTTTCCTCTTATGGCTTGGTTTTGGTCCCAATATGGATTGCGATCTGTAAGACCTTATATACACAATGGGGGTCTTTTAAAATTTTGGCCAATCAACTGAATTTCCCAAAGGTGACTCCAATCAATCAAGGTGTAGAAACATCTCAGAGGTGATCAAGAAAAATAGAAGACCCTTAAAGATAAATGTGTTGTCATACCAAAGGGTGTGAATACTTATGTCAATGCAACATGTTAACTTTTCATAAAAAAAAAAAATGTAAAAACATTTGAACATTCTGTTGTCACTTTGTCATTATGGGGTAGTGAGTGCAGAATGATTGGGGAAGCCTTGACATTTACTTTTTTAACCCCTTATGGACCAGGTTGATTTGTTTTTTTACCTTAAGGACCGGACCCTTTTACGGATTTTAGCTATGTGGTGATTTTGCTGCCCTATTTTTCTTACTTCAGCTACCAAAATTATTTTTGCTGCGTTTTTTCCCATGACATATAGGGCTATTTTTTAAGTATCTTTTTCACTGACTTTTTTCCGGTTTTAGTTTTATTGGGGGTGCAAAGCTAAAAAAAAAAGATTTTTTTAAATATTTATAGTTTTTTTTCTTTTTAATTAGTATATTTACGTTAAAATAAAGTACGGGAACGGGTTCCTCATTTGTTTTGGAAGTTTTGATATATAATATGTATGGTTTTGGATTATAGGATGCATATAGTTTAGGTTGGCGTCGGCTTTGGGGTTTTTTCTTTCTTATGTATATGTTGTTATTCTATTCTGTAATTTTTTAAAACATATTTTTTCCACTGTAGCTGGTGGCATTCATAGGACCCTCATTTACAGGGAAAACATCCCCCTGTAGTGATACTAGTCACTGGCAGAGCTGATCAGGGTCTTATAGGACCCTGCAGCTCAGCTGTAGCAGGGAATCCTGGCGGTCACATGACTCCTTGGATTACTTCGTGGAAGAAACACTTTCACTTTCACTTTTTAACACATAGTACTCATTGAGCTCTGTGTACTAAAGAAAGGAGGAGGCAGAATGGGTTAAAACCAACTTCTCCCTCCTCCTCCAGGTTATCAGCTGTGACTAACAGCTGACAACTCAATCTGCTTCTGATTGATTGCAAAAGCAGGAGGCTTTAATCCCTGCCGTAATTTTACATACGGTTGGGCTTTGAGCCCGGGACCAAGCGCCGTAAATTTACAGTGCTTGGTTCTAAACAGGTTATATTTGCATAAGGTCACAACAAAACAAAATGTAATGGTCTGAAGACTTTCTGAATTCATTGTATGTGGTTTTGAAAACAGAAAGGTAAAGCATTAATCAAATTAACATCCTGCTGTAAATCATAAATGAATCATTTGCATGCACAGTTAAACATACTTCACCTACAAGAGAGCAATTTGATGGAGTCATTGGCACAACGTATGCTGTGTGTGAAGGAGCAAATTACAGGATGATGGCGGGTGGAGGCACAAGTTATTTTGCAGCATACAATGTAACATATATATATATATATATACTAATACCCCATGGGAGGGCACATTACTATAAACATTGCATACAACAAGTAACAATTCATAGGCTTTACAGCTCAAGGGTTAACATATACATTACATTCTCATCGATGGGCAGCGTCAAGGCTGACACGCTAATGGCATCACCGCCTGCATCATTGAATGGGGCTTGACCTATTCTGCTCATAGCATGCAGTTGCAGCGCTACTCTTAACTTTTAAGGTGGCTCTGCTTTCCTTGGGGGTAGGACTCCTATACTCCCTTATATATATACCACTGATAGTGCTGAACAAGTTAATGTGGACACTATTGTGGAAGGTAACATTACCTCTGGGTGCAAAGAGAGAAAAATGATTAGTGCATTTTACTTTTGCTTGGAAATATCCTTTCCCATTCTAAAAGGAATATTACCTTATGTTATGTTGGGGTTGTCCCAAAAGATGAAGTCATCCCATATCTACAGGGTAGGTGATAACTATCTGATTGTGCGGCTCGAAACACTGGGATCCCCGCCAGTCATGTGAAAAGGTGTCCTGAAGGTCTCCAAAGAAATGGAGTGGTGGTCACGAATGGGACTGCCGGTGATGGCACGTCCAAGGGCTTGACTATCTCTGGCAATGGATGACGAATAGCGGATAATTTAATTTAGTAGATCAACCCCTATAACGAACCGTACAGAGAATAATTCAATGTAATTTATAAATATGTTATTCTTTTTCTATAAAGCTACCAGAAAAGATTCCATTGAGCGAATTGGTAAGACCTCTACCTTACCAAAAGGAAGATGTTGTAATTAAAGAAAAAACACTTTGTTTGGTAGCTGGCTGGGGAAAAATCAAACGCACTGGAAAGAAGCCAGACTCCTTAAATGAGGTATGGGTCCCAGTGATCAGCTCACAGACATGCAACCGACGGGACTACTATCATGGAGAGATCACCGACAACATGATGTGTGCAGGGGACAACAGACGGGACTCATGTGAGGTGAGCTTAACTAGAAGTCAACTACTACGGTCGTAGCTAATTAAAGGGGTTGTCCCGCGCCAAAACGGTTTTTTTTTTTTTTCAATAGCCCCCCCGTTCGGCGCGAGACAAACCCGATGCAGACGTTTAAAAAAAGAAACGGATAGTACTTACCCGAATCCCCGCGCTTCGGTGACTTCTTACTTACCTTGTGAAGATGGCCGCCGGGATCTTCACCCTCGGTGGACCGCAGGTCTTCTGTGCTGTCCATTGCCGATTCCAGCCTCCTGATTGGCTGGAATCGGCACACGTGACGGGGCGGAGCTACGAGGAGCTGCTCTCCGGCACGAGCGGCCCCATTCAGAAGGCAGAAGACCGGACTGCGCAAGTGCGTCTAATCGGGCGATTAGACGCTGAAGATTAGACGGCACCATGGAGACGGGGACGCTAGCAACGGAGCAGGTAAGTGAATAACTTCTGTATGGCTCATAATTAATGCACAATGTACATTACAAAGTGCATTAATATGGCCATACAGAAGTGTATACCCCAACTTTGTTTCGCGGGACAACCCCTTTAAGTGACTCTGTGTCTCTTACCATCCCAACGTATTTCTGGATAATTAATATATTATTTAGCGGTCAGAGATTCGGCTCGTTTTTGATCTTCAAATCTCCTGGATAGACATACATTTAAAGCATAACTGTACAACTACCGGCAGCCCCATTAGACGGAGCTTCCAAGCTGTTCTGTTATTGAGTTCAGTCGGGATGTAGCTTTAGGGGCACCAGAGGTAGCAGTTGATACCGTTCTCTGCTTCTTGAGGGACCCGAGCAACCAATTGGCACATAACAAGATGCCAGCATCGTATGGCACATGGTAGGTGGGGGCTACAAATTTGTCTTTGAGATTGTTCTCAGTAAGAGAAACCAAGTAATCTTGTAGATACGATACATTGTAATGGGTAACAAAAATACATGATGTTATAGCGAGCTTTCAGATCTCTCAGGATCCTTCCTCAGGCATAATGAAACAGATCTGTACAAATGTACATACATGAATAGGCACAGACATAGCGAGACTAATGTGACCCTAAAACAATACCAGACAAGAAGAGCAGAGAAGTAAATACCTAATTAGTCCCCTGGTAAGGAATGGGACAGTTTTATGATCCCTAAATTGGTGTTAGGGGGCACAGGCCTGTGTGTTATCTCTCCTTCAGGCCTGCAAATAAGGAAGATTCAACAATTTTTCAAGCTGCATCTCAACAGGTTCGACGTGTTGCGGTTCTGCAATGCGCTTCTCAGCTCCCTCTACTGGTGGCTGCAGGCAGCACGTTGTACTTTTAATCTATGTCTTAGGCCTCATGTCCACGGAATAATTAGCATTTAAAATCTGCAGCGTTTTTCCTGCACTCGGATCCACGCCCCATAGGGATGCATTAGACACCTGCAGGTAGTTAAATACCCGCGGATGTCATTTTTCCTGTCAGGCGCGGATCCGCATGCGGGAAAAGAAAACGCGACATGCTCCATTTTAGTGCGGTTCTCTCGCAGGGACTCCTATTGAAGCCTATGGAAGCCGTCCGGATCCGCGGAACACCCGTATCTGAATTAAACTCACCTGTCCTGGACGCTGCAGGTGTTCCCTCCGTCGTGACCAGATCTTTTTTCTTCGGCCCGGCGGATGTGCTGAAGAAAGAAGATCCGGCCGCAACAGAAGGGATATCTGCAGCCTCCGGACAGGTAAGTTTATTCTTATTTTCAGGGCTCATGTCCCTGGGAAAGGAGGGACCCGCTGCAGGATTCTGCATGGAGAATCCGCGGCGGGCCTGATTTTCCCCGTGGACATGAGGCCTTAGGAAGGAATTTAGCACCCTGTATCATTCAAACACAACCTCAAGGAAGATCAAAGAATTCTAGAGTTGGAAGGAACCTCCAGGGTCCTCGGCTCCAACCGCCTGCTCAGTGCCGGATTCCATATAAAGAAACTAATCAGTACAGGATTCTGAACCTACTCAGATAAAAATGGTCAAAAGATTCAGGGTAAAGGTAACAAACTACTGTGCATTCCAAGATTACATAGACATTGAAGATGAAGCCAAAACACAAAAGTATCTGAATTCGTGGAGGGGAGGGGGGGGGGGGGCAGACATTTAAGAGATAACAAGACAATAAATCTGCCATATTTGGATGAATTTCAAACAATGATTTTTCTTACCATTTCCATTCATTAGGGCGACTCTGGAGGACCCTTGGTCTGTGATGGAGTGGTAGAAGCCATAGTGTCTACTGGATCTAACGTCTGTGGCAATCTGAGACGTCCAGGAGTCTACACACGCATTTATCCCTATGTAGATTGGATAGACCAAACCATGCGGGATGTCGCCGCACCGAGCACGCCTGCACCAACTGTTAAAGTCTAAGTGATACGAAAGGATGGCTCATTCTACAAAATATATTCTAATAAAAAGGCTTTTCTTTAATTGTTGAGAAATCAGAATTGTCACTAATCTCAGTAGGCTGATTGTATGTGAAGACACTGATGTGCTGCACCTCCATTAATTAGCTCTGTAAGCGAAGTATTGCGTTGGCAGTATAGCATTGTTCTGCATGAGCCACCTAAAGACGTGCGCATGCTGCTTTGCTCTGTGTCCACACTCAGCGGCAGATTACGTATGCCCGTTATGAGTACATCAACGTATATGTGGCATTTACAGCTACAAGCTGTTCACATCTCTAGTTCCTCCTTTCAGTAAATATCGTAATAGTCATCTTATTGAATACCTAAATGTGTCATCCAGAATTTGAAAAACATGTCTGTTTCCTTCTAAAAGCAGCCGCCAAACAGCTGCCCGTATGTTGTGTGTAGTATCACAACGCAGTGATATTGAAGCGAATGGAGCTAAGCTGCAATACCACATATAACCCATGGGACAAGTGTGGTGCTGTTTTGGAAAAATTCTGGGCAACCGCTTTATATACAGGCTGGAGACATTCTAGCTGATTAGAGCAACCTTCCTGCCACAGACAAGCCAAGATGGCTACACCTCTTCTTTGATTACCTGATGTGCACTGTGCGTTATTAGTGCGGCAGTGTTCTAAGACTAGTTTCACACTGACGAAGGCGATATCACCCTCACCATCCATGTAAAAGCCCTGTGGGTGCAAGGCGTTTTCATGAGAAAACAGTCTCTCATCACAGTGGGGAATCCCTTGATTCCATTGTTTTCAATGGCGCCGGTGCTGCCGAAGGGATTCCCCAAGGGGATGAAGGTTTTACCTGTCGCAGCTGTCACAGAGGATCTTGGAGTTCTCCCATTGCTTTTAATGGGGTCGACGCTGCCGCCGCCAACCCCATTGGGAGCAGTGGGCGATATCGCAGCCAAATAGGACATGCTGCGATGTGTTTCTCGCATCGCATCACGGTGCCATGCGAGAAAACATTGCTCATGTCTATGACCCATTTATGTGAATGGGGTTCAGATTTGTGCTTCTCCCAAAGCACACATCTCTCACAATTTTATCGCCAGTGTGAAATCGGCCTAAGACAATACACGCTGCTCTGATTGGCCAGCACTGCTCACATGAGTGGTGTTGGCCAACCAACACACAGTGTAGTGTCTCCGCCTCTCAATGCACTACCAGTGCACAGTGTGCGTCAGATAGTCAAAGAAGAGATGTGGCCATCTTGGTTAGTTTGGGACAGAAGGGTTGTTTTAAACTTTTTTTTATGAGGTTACTCCAAAAAGAGACATAAGAATATATGTGAAAGTACATCCTGGTGACAAAATCCAGTTTTTAATAATGTAACGCAATCTGCAATATTGTTACATTTTTTAAAGAATTCTTTTTATTCTTACATATAAGCTGAAGGGGATAAGCCAATGAAACCATCAATGCTAAACGGCAATTACTCAGAAAGGCTCCTGCAAGTTTGGGTCGTGTTATACCTTTCTACATGACTGTGACAATAAGAGGAAGCTCACTATTAGTGAAACTGTGGATGTAAAGAAAGCATGCAAAACCCAAGAATCTTAGTGAACTGGAGGCCATTGTCCATCAGGGATGGCTATGGGCAGTCAGACGCCGGTGTTTGGCTACCCATCACAGGTCATAACACCCAGAGGGGCTCTACTAAGTAGTGAAGTTACTTGTCCTGAACGGGTAATTCTGAGACTGCAGTAGTCGGTAAAAGTGGCATTTTGTGTTGAATGTGTAGAAGCTGCTTGTTATATTAGTTGTGTTGAGCTATTTAAATTGTTCTTGATTATTTTTTTTGCAAACAGCTGAAATTTTGTAAATTTGGCAAATAAACCTGATTTGCAATGAGAGTCGAATCATTTTGATTGCAGCTGTAAGTCGGAACTTGGTGAACTTCAGTATTGTCCTATAAGAGGTATACTACAGATCAGTCACATTGTGGCCATCGTGTAACTGGGAATGAAACTGAACTACAGTTCTTCACCCTTCATCACGGATCACGAATCTCACGCATTTTAAGACTCAGTTCACACTGCATTTTCATGCAATTTTTTTTAACCAAAAAGTTGGAATGCATCCAGAAGAGACAAGTTCATCCAATTCTTGCTTTTGAAAAACATTGCATCAAAATACGAAGTGTGATCTGAACCTTAAATTGTGCTTTCAGGGATATTCTCAAAGGGGTGAAATGCAACCAAATATGGTGATATGCTTAGAGCGGTACTGGTGTATTATGTCACCACCGGAATTAAGGGGTGGCGACATAATACATCTGTCAACCAATTTACCAACGCCCCCAGATTCTGATTGGCTGGGGGCACAGCACTCGGCAGCACAGGCCAGAGCATATTAGTGAGGCTGGGGGCGGCCGCGTTGGCGCAGGCACACTGAGAGGGCCTGGAAAACAGCGGGCAGTGCGGTTCTCAGACTGCAGGAGGAGAGCGCCAAGGCTGCGAGCGGCCCAAAGTTTCCTTTCTGACAGGTGGACAGCGGCAACACAGCGAGCGCCGACAGCGGTGGGGTGCGAGAATGGCCACCATGTTAACCACCAGGGCATATTGAAGTGTGCCGCGGAACAAGGATGGAACACACTGGCGACGTTGACGGACTCTCAGCGCAGCAGGCAGCCAACTTCAGTGGCCAACTGTGAGGCGCTGCACATGAGGAGCGTGCTGCTGGCGGCCGCAGCGAAGGGACGAAGCAGCCCTTGTCTGTATTCCCAGCCATCCTTCGATTCATACTTGATTGTGTCACCAGTGGGCAGCAGGTGAGCTGACACATGCCAGCTGCTTCCACTGCTGTCCCCCATACACTGTGTCCTGCTCGCTCAGCCAATTCAAAGCTAGGGGCCTGACAGGGGCGTTCACTCCTGGTGACAGCTCTCACACCCATAGCCTCTGGTGGCACCAAGATACACCAGTACCTATGGATATGTAACATTAGTTAGAAGTTGTTTCTGTAGGGAATTAGGCTTTAACCCCTTTCCTACATTTGCTGTATATGTACTGTATGGCGTAAGTCACTGGAGAGTAGCAGGTGTGTTATACAGACACCTGCCTGCAGGGGTAGGATTGAAGGTAACTCCAATACAGGCCATTTAACTGAGAGCTTAGGGCCTAACTATGAATGCCAAAGCTTGCCATCTTACCATTCCTATGAAACCCTGGCATAGGCTAAATTTAATAAGATAACACAGAGAGCAAAATGCACTGCAATATATAAGTAATATAGTGTATTGTACAAGCAATCAAAGGAAAAAATGAAAATTAAGTGATCAGAAATGTAAAAAAACCCTATGAAAAGTTCAAATCCCCCCTTTCCAATTTCCTAAGCAAAAAAGAGATATAAAAAAGCTAAACATAACTAGTATGATCGCATCTGTAAAAGTTTAAATGATAAAAAATATCACATATTTATTAGAGATGAGCGAACACCAAAATGCTCGGGTGCTCGTTACTCGGAACGAATTTATCGCGATGCTCGAGGGTTCGTTTCGAGTAACGAACCCCATTGAAGTCAATGGGCGACCCGAGCATTTTTGTATTTCGCCGATGCTCGCTAAGGTTTTCATGTGTGAAAATCTAGGCAATTCAAGAAAGTGATGGGAACGACACAGAAACGGATAGGGCAGGCGAGGGGCTACATGCTGGGCTGCATCTCAAGTTCACAGGTCCCACTATTAAGCCACAATACCGGCAAGAGTGCCCCCCCCCCCTCCCAACAACTTTTACTTCTGAAAAGCCCTCATTAGCAATGCATACCTTAGCTAAGCACCACACTACCTCCAACAAAGCACAATCACTGCCTGCATGACACTCCGCTGCCACTTCTCCTGGGTTACATGCTGCCCAACCCCCCTCCCCCCTGCACGACACAGTGTCCACAGCGCACACCAAACTGTCCCTGCGCAGCCTTCAGCTGCCCTCATGCCACACCACCCTCATGTCTATTTATAAGTGCGTCTGCCATGAGGAGGAACTGCAGGCACACACTGCAGAGGGTTGGCACGGCTAGGCAGCGACCCTCTTTAAAAGGGGCGGGGCGATAGCCCACAATGCTGTACAGAAGCAATGAGAAATCCAATCCTGTGCCACCTCCATCAGGAGCTGCACACGTGGGCATAGCAATGGGGAACCTATGTGCCACACACTATTAATTCTGTCAAGGTGTCTGTATGCCCCAGTCAGACTGGTAATATGTACCTTAACAGTAACCGCGTTGGTGGTAATGTGGTGGTGACTGCGGACCTAGTAGCACGGTTGTATTTTGTTGGTTTTCGGAATGTGGCCAGGATTAAGTGGTCCGTGGCGGGGGGGGGGGGGGGGGGGTGGTGCTCTATTGTTGTGTCGGTAAAGGTGAAATTCTTGGACTGCCACCAGACGAACCAATGCAAAGGCATTTGCCAAGAATGTTTTCATTGTTGGAGGAGGAGGGGGATGTTTTTGAGACACTACGTGTCCTCTCCACGTGTCCGTGGTTATAAGCACCTTAACAGTAACCGCGTTGGTGGGAAATGGCCTCGCCGCCATCATGTCTTTGGGAAGCCTCTGTTTCCACACCCCAGAGACATACCATTAGCAGCGGTATAGGCAGAGCCCAGAATTCGTAACATTTCAGCCGTAGCATTAGGACAGGCCCCACTAACATATCACTAGCAGCATTATAGGGGGAGCACAGTATTAGTTCCATTTCAGTAATAGTAGCACTCAAGACAGGCCCCAGTAACAATTTCGAAGCAGCAGTATAGTGGGAGCGCAGTCTTTGTTCCATTTCAGTAATAGTAGCACTCAAGACAGGCCCCAGTAACAATTCCGAAGCAGCAGTATAGGAGGAGCATAGTCTAAGTTCCATTTAAGTAATAGTAGCAGCCTACACAGGCCCCAGGAACAATTCCGAAGCAGCAGTATAGTGGGAGCGCAGTCTTAGTTCCATTTCAGTAGCTGCAGTATAGCCAAGGCCCAAGTTACATTTATGTAGCTAAAGTGTAGGCCAACCGCACACACCTTTCTGTACCATGAGTGCAGGCGAAGAACATAGAAATTGCTATGATTACACTGTAGGTGAGGGCCCCAAAAAATTGGTGTACCAACAGTACTAATGTACCTCAGTAAAAATTGGCCATGCCCAACCAAGAGGGCAGGTGAAACCCATTAATCGCTTTGGTTAATGTGGCTTAAGTGGTAACTAGGCCTGGAGGCAGCCCAGTTGGACGAAAAATTGGTTCAAGTTAAAGTTCCAACGCTTTTAAGAGCATTGAAACGTATAAAAAATTTTTAGAAAAATTATATGAGTGAGCCTTGTGGCCCTAAGAAAAATTGCCCGTTCGGCGTGATTACGTGAGGTTTCAGGAGGAGGAGCAGGAGGAGGAATATTATACACAGATTGATGAAGCAGAAATGTCCCCGTTTTGGATGGTGAGAGAGAACGTAGCTTCCATCCGCGGGTGCAGCCTACGTATTGCTTAGGTATCGCTGCTGTCCGCTGGTGGAGAAGAGAAGTCTGGGGAAATCCAGGCTTTGTTCATCTTGATGAGCGTTAGCCTGTCGGCACTGTCGGTTGACAGGCGGGTACGCTTATCTGTGATGATTCCCCCAGCCGCACTAAACACCCTCTCCGACAAGACGCTAGCCACAGGACAAGCAAGCACCTCCAGGGCATACAGCGCTAGTTCAGGCCACGTGTCCAGCTTCGACACCCAGTAGTTGTAGGTGGCAGAGGCGTCACGGAGGACGGTCGTGCGATCGGCTACGTACTCCCTCACCATCCTTTTACAGTGCTCCCGCCGACTCAGCCTTGACTGGGGAGCGGTGACACAGTCTTGCTGGGGAGCCATAAAGCTGTCCAGGCCCTTAAAGACTGTTGCACTGCCTGGGCTGTACATGCTGCTCGATCTCCGCACCTCCCCTGCTACCTGGCCCTCGGAACTGCGCCTTCTGCCACTAGCGCTGTCGGATGGGAATTTTACCATCAGCTTGTCCGCCAGGGTCCTGTGGTATAGCAACACTCTCGAACCCCTTTCCTCTTCGGGAATGAGAGTGGGAAGGTTCTCCTTATAGCGTGGGTCGAGCAGTGTGTACACCCAGTAATCCGTAGTGGCCAGAATGCGTGTAACGCGAGGGTCACGAGAAAGGCATCCTAACATGAAGTCAGCCATGTGTGCCAGGGTACCTGTACGCAACACATGGCTGTCCGCACTAGGAAGATCACTTTCAGGATCCTCCTCCTCAGGCCATACACGCTGAAATGATGACAGGCAAGCAGCATGGGTACCGTCAGCAGTGGGCCAAGCTGTCTCCTCCCCCTCCTCCTCATCCTCCTCATGCTCCTCCCCCTCCTCCTGAACACGCTGAGATATAGACAGGAGGGTGCTCTGACTATCCAGCGACATACTGTCTTCCCCCGGCTCTGTTTCCGAGCGCAAAGCGGCTGCCTTTATGGTTTGCAGGGAACTTCTCAAGATGCATAGCAGAGGAATGGTGACGCTAATGATTGCAGCATCGCCGCTCACCACCTGGGTAGACTGCTCAAAGTTTCGAAGGACCTGGCAGATGTCTGCCAACCAGGCCCACTCTTCTGAAAAGAATTGAGGAGGCTGACTCCCACTACGCCGCCCATGTTGGAGTTGGTATTCCACTATAGCTCTACGCTGCTCATAGAGCCTAGCCAACATGTGGAGCGTAGAGTTCCACCGTGTGGGCACGTCGCACAGCAGTCGGTGCACTGGCAGATTAAACCGATGTTGCAGGGTGCGCAGGGTGGCAGCGTCCGTGTGGGACTTGCGGAAATGTGCGCAGAGCCGGTGCACCTTTACGAGCAGGTCTGATAAGCGTGGGTAGCTTTTCAGAAAGCGCTGAACCACCAAATTAAAGACGTGGGCCAGGCATGGCACGTGCGTGAGGCTGCCGAGCTGCAGAGCCGCCACCAGGTTACGGCCGTTGTCACACACGACCATGCCCGGTTGGAGGCTCAGCGGCGCAAGCCAACGGTCGGTCTGCTCTGTCAGACCCTGCAGCAGTTCGTGGGCCGTGTGCCTCTTCTCTCCCAAGCTGAGTAGTTTCAGCACGGCCTGCTGACGCTTGCCCACCGCTGTGCTGCCACGCCGCGCGACACCGACTGCTGGCGACGTCCTGCTGCTGCTGACACATCTAGATTGCGAGACAGAGGTTGAGGAGGAGGAGGAGGAGGAGGGTGCTTTAGTGGAGGAAGCATACACCGCCGAACATACCACCACCGAGCTGGGGCCCGCAATTCTGGGGGTGGGTAGGACGTGAGCGGTCCCAGGCTCTGACTCTGTCCCAGCCTCCACTAAATTCACCCAATGTGCCGTCAGGGAGATGTAGTGGCCCTGCCCGCCTGTGCTTGTCCACGTGTCCGTAGTTAAGTGGACCTTGCCACTAACCGCATTGGTGAGGGCGCGTACAATGTTGCGGGAGACGTGGTCGTGCAGGGCTGGGATGGCACATCGGGAAAAGTAGTGGCGACTGGGAACTGAGTAGCGCGGGGCCGCCGCCGCCATCATAGCTTTGAAAGCCTTCGTTTCCACAACCCTATACGGCAGCATCTCAAGGCTGATAAATTTGGCTATGTGGACGGTTAACGATTGAGTGTGTGGGTGCGTGGCGGCGTATTTGCGCTTGCGCTCCAACACTTGCGCTAGCGACGGCTGGACTGTGCGGTGCGAGACATTGGTGGTTGGGGCCGAGGACAGCGGAGGTGAGGGTGTGGGTGCAGGCCAGGAGACGGTAGTGCCTGTGTCCTGAGAGGGGGGTTGGATCTCAGTGGCAGGTTGGGGCACAGGGGGAGAGGCAGCGGTGCAAACTGGAGGCGGTGAACGGCCTTCGTCCCACCTTGTGGGGTGCTTGGCCATCATATGTCTGCGCATGCTGGTGGTGGTGAGGCTGTTGGTGGTGGCTCCCCGGCTGATCTTGGCACGACAAAGGTTGCACACCACTGTTCGTCGGTCGTCAGGCATCTCTGTGAAAAACTGCCAGACCTTAGAGCACCTCGGCCTCTGCAGGGTGGCATGGCGCGAGGGTGCGCTTTGGGAAACAGTTGGTGGATTATTCGGTCTGGCCCTGCCTCCACCCCTGGCCACCGCACTGCCTCTTGCAACCTGCTCTGCTGCTGCCCTTGCTTGCCCCTCTGAAGACCTGTCCTGAGTAGGCGTTGCACACCAGGTGGGGTCAGTCACCTCATCGTCCTGCTGCTCTTCCTCCGAATCCTCTGTGCGCTCCTCCCTCGGACTTACTGCCCTTACTACTACCTCACTGCAAGACAACTGTGTCTCATCGTCATCATCCTCCTCACCCACTGAAAGGTCTTGAGACAGTTGCCGGAAGTCCCCAGCCTCATCCCCCGGACCCCGGGAACTTTCCAATGGTTGTGCATCAGTGACGATAAACTCCTCTTGTGGGAGAGGAACCACTGCTGCCCAATCTGAGCAGGGGCCCGAGAACAGTTCCTGGGAGTCTTCCCGCTCCTGAGCATGTGTCATTGTAGTGGAGTGAGGAGGCTGGGAGGAAGGAGGAGCAGCAGACAGAGGATTCGGATTTGCAGCACTGGACGGCGCAGAACTGTGGGTGGATGATAGCTTGCTCGAAGCACTTTCTGCCATCCACAACAGGACCTGCTCACACTGCTCATTTTCTAATAAAGGTCTCCCGCGTGGACCCATTAATTGGGCGATGAATGTGGAGATGCCAGAAACGTGCCTCTCTCCTAATCGCGCAGCAGTCGGCTGCGACACACCTGGATCAGGAGCTCGGCCTGTGCCCACACCCTCACTTGGGCCTCCGCGTCCTCGGCCGCGTCCACGTCCTCTAGGCCTACCCCTACCCCTCAGCATGCTGTATTACCAGTGATTTCCAAGCCAGGAAAGAAATTGGCGCAAGCCTGCAGCCAAAATAGAATTTTTTCCCTTGTTTTTCAAAGGACAAGCCACACTGCATGTATTCAATGAATACTACTAAGTTTAATAACTGTGTTGTGGCCCTGCAAATGTGTCAGAGAACTGCAGTGATGCAAAGTTATTCGCTCCAGCAGATCAGGGATTTCCCATGCAGGAAAAAAATTGGCGCAAGCCTGCAGTAAAACGTAGCTGGCTGCGTCTGATTTTTTTTAACGTTCTGCACGCAGCACACACGTACCCAGAGCCCTGAGGACTGTCAGAGGCAGGCGAAATAGAATTTTTTCCCTTGTTTTTCAAAGGACAAGCCACACTGCGTCTATTCAATGAATAATGTATGTCTTCTGGCCCTGCCTACACAATTCTATCCCTGTAGTATTAATGCCGGGTGCAATGGTCTGCACAACCGGTTTTGAGAAAAAAAAAAAAATATGCAGCACTGCTAACAGCAGCCTGGACAGTACTGCACACGGATAGATGTGGCCCTAGAAAGGACCGTTGGGGTTCTTGAAGCCTACACTCACTGCTAACACTCTCCCTGCCTAACCACCACTTCTGTCCCTATTGCAGGGTGCAATGCTCTGCAGATCCAATTTTGAAAAAAAAATAAAAAAATACAGTGCTAACACAGTACTGCACACGGATAGATGTGGCCCTGAGAAGGACCGTTGGGGTTCTTGAAGCCTACACTAACTCCTAACGCTCTCCCTACAGCAGCTCCAGCACGATACCACTGTCCCTCAGCTAACTCACAAGGCATCTGAGGCGAGCCGCGGGAGGGGCCGATTTTTATACTCGGGTGACATCAGATCTCCCCAGCCGCTCACAGCAGGGGGGTGGTATAGGGCTTGAACGTCACAGGGGGAAGTTCTAATGCCTTCCCTGTCTTTCAATTGGCCAGAAAAGCGCGCTAACGTCTCAGAGAGGAAACTGAAAGTAACTGGAACACCGCGTGGTACTCGTTACGAGTAATGAGCATCCCGAACACCCTAATATTCGCACGAATATCAAGCTCGGACGAGTACGTTCGCTCATCTCTAATATTTATCCCACATGGTGAATGCCGTCAATCTGACTCCCCCAAAAATTGAAAAAAGGGTGATCAAAAAGTTGTATGTTTACGAAAATACTACCAATACAAACTACAGTTTACTGTCCAAAAACAAATTCAGCCTCAAAGATGGAAAAATGATAAAGTGTTGGTTCTCAGAATATGGAGACGCAAGTTTTTCAAGTTGTTTATGTTAGAAAAAATAAAGTAAAAAAATGTAAGAAAAAATAAATTTGGTATCGCTTTAATTGTATTCATCCATAGAACAAAGTTAGTGTAATTTTTACTGAACAATGAATGTCATAAAACTGAAACCCGAGAACAATCTCCCCAAAATTGAAGAACTGCTATTTTTTCCATTCCACCCCACAAAGTTTTGTTTCCCAATACATTATATGGCCTATTAAATGGTGCCATTACAAATATTAACATTTATTGGCAAATTCATGAAGTTTAGGTAGACTCCATATTTACAGTGTTGACCCTTATTTTTCCAGACTTCTGCGCTTCGCCCCGACATGCTGGATATCAGCTTCTGGGCCAAATCCTGACTGGTGACAGATCATTCTTCCTAATTAGTGCTTGGAGTTTATCACAATTTCTGTGTTCTTGATTGTCCATCTGTTTATTGAGGATTGACGATAGGTTCTCTATTGGATCAAGATCTGGGGAGCCTCCTGTATATGGTCCCAAAATGTCAAAGTTTCGTTCACTGAATCACTTATTGCTCACTTTTGCCTTGTGACAGGGAACTCAATTGTGCTGGAGAAAGCATTCTTCATCACCAGATTGCTCCTGGATGGTTGGAAGAAGTTGCTCCTGGAGGAGGTTTAGATATCCTTCTTTAATCGTGGCGATATTCTTAGGCTGTAAATGAGCCCATTCCGTTGGATGAAAAACAAACTGTCAGAACCGGCAACTCTCGGGGCCGCCGTGCCCGCACCACCGGTCCGGCCACCCGGGGTACAGGAGCGCGGCGCAGAGGTACCCCGGTTCTTGTGATCTCCCCGGGCCGCTGTAAGACTGGTCGCCGCCGGGTTGCTAGGGAGGCAGCTGGTGCTTCTAGTGTCCTGACTACCAGGCTGGCTTCCCTAGTAACTGTCTGTGCAGCTAGACTGGGGGCGTGTCCCCAGCACCGCCCTGATTAGCCCTGCTGCTGTCAGGCTCCCCGCCCCAATCAGCTTCTGGGGCGGGAGCGCTGACAGCATTTAAATAGGTGTGTTTTCCTCTCAGGCCTCGCCAGTGTTAGTTTGGTTCTCCAGCTGCACCCGCGTTTATCCTGACTGCTCTTGTGACCTCGGCTTTTCTGACACCTGCTTTGGACTTGACTACGTTTTTGCCTGACCCCTCCGTACTGCGTACCCTCTTGTTGCCTACCCGGATTGTCTGACCATTCTACCGTTGCTTGTCTCAGTGTCTGTTTGTCTCCCGTGTCCCGCTTCCCTAGTGAGGGTAGGGACCGTCGCCCAGTTGTCGCCCTGGGGGTTAGCCCAGGGGGGCAAGTAGGCAGGGACAGGGGTTGCGGGATATCTCAGGGACCCCCATATCCCGGACACTGTCCTGACAGTAACACTGGCCGAACTAAGGTCAGACCCTTGCATCCGCCCGGCAACTTTGAGCCCCTCGATGGAGGCCGTGGCGGCTTTAGCGAACCAGGTCCAGGTCCTTACGACCCTTGCCCAGGACCTAACAGCCCGCTTGCAGCCACGGGAACAAGTGGCAGCTGCAGGTCCCATGCAGCCCTCGTCCGCTCCAGGAACGATGTCAGAACCTCGAGCCACGCTTCCGGATTGCTTCTCCGGAGAGAGAGATCAGTTTTTTGCATTTAGAGAGAGCTGCAAGCTCTACTTTGATCTCCGCCCCCACTCCTCTGGTACTGAATACCAGAAAGTGGGAATCGTAATTACCCGCCTGAGGGGAGAGCCCCAGAATTGGGCTTTCTCGCTACCAGCTGGCTCTCCAGCCCGACTATCCCTTGACGCCTTTTTTTTCGCCCTGGGTCAAATTTATGACGAACCCGACCGGGCGGGCTACGCAGTCTCCAAACTTCTGGCCCTGCGCCAGGGTTGTAAGATGGCGGAGGACTACTGTTCCCAATTCCGTCAACATTGTACGGAATCCCGGTGGAACGATGCCGCCCTAAAAGACTTATTTTTGACCGGTCTGTCTGAGGGTCTCAAGGACCTACTTGTGGCCCACCCAGAGCCTAAAACCCTGGAGCAAGCCATGTCGCTGGCTATTCGAGCCGACCGACGTTTGAGGGCCAGACACGCCGCTCGGACCACCCCACTCCCCACGTCTACTTCTTCGACTGACCCGACCGTTTACCCTCCCACCACCGAGGCCATGGAGCTGGGAGCCGTGAACCCCGAGCAACGACGGGAACACCGCCTGAAGAAGAACCTCTGCTTCTACTGTGGGGAGCCGGGTCACCGCATTGCTACCTGCGCTAAGAAGCCACGGCAGGAAGAACTCCCGCTCCTAGGCAGTTATCGGGGGGACTGTCTAGGAGCCAAGGTACTCCCTGTGTTGTCCAAAATGTTAGTGCCTTGCACCCTAGAATTTCATGCTTTCCACCGTACTGGGCAAGCCTTTGTTGATTCGGGGGCTGCGGCTAATTTCGTTAACTTTAATTTCGTTGCTCAACTGTCCGGGGTTTTGTTACGTTTAGAAACTCCGATTCTGGTTTCAGGAGTGGACTCCACTCCTTTGCAAGCAGGGGTGGTTAATCTGGTAACCCCTGAAGTAAGGTTTACTATAGGAGCCTTACACGTGGAAACCTGCACCTTTCTAGTGATGAGAGATTTGTCTGTGGACGTCGTCCTAGGCCTCCCCTGGCTCCGGGAGCACAACCCGGTAGTAAATTGGGACACGTTGGAACTGGTAAAGTGGGGTCCCCGCTGTGCCAACCACCTTTGTGCGGTGAAGGTGGGAATCTCCACCTGCGAGGGGAGCCCCCTACCAGAATACCTCTCCGAGTTTTCTGACGTGTTCTCCAAACAATTATCTGAAGCTCTGCCCCCTCATAGGGAATGGGACTGTAAAATAGACTTGATTCCTGGGGCCAAACTTCCTAAGGGCCGCATTTATAACGTTACAGTTCCAGAGAGAGAATCCATGAGGGACTACATCCAGGACAGCCTGGCCAAGGGGCACATCCGGCCCTCAGAATCCCCGGTGGGTGCCGGGTTTTTCTTCGTTGAGAAGAAGGATGGGGGTCTCCGGCCCTGTATTGACTATAGAGAGCTAAATAAAATCACAGTCCGAAACCAGTATGCTCTTCCACTCATTCCTGACCTCCTCAACCAGGTCGCTGGTGCCCGATGGTTTTCTAAACTTGATCTCAGGGGAGCATACAACCTCATCCGCATTCGGGAGGGGGATGAGTGGAAAACCGCCTTCAATACGCCCCTCGGGCATTTTGAATACCTAGTTATGCCTTTTGGATTGTGTAACGCCCCCGCCATTTTTCAGGGGTACATGAACTCAGTGTTTCAGGATATCATGGGGGTGTTCGTGGTTGTATATCTAGACGACATTTTGATTTTTTCCTCCGACTTGCCGAGTCACCATACTCACGTTCAGACTGTGCTAGCTCGACTCAGACATAACAAGCTGTTTGCTAAACTCGAGAAATGTGTTTTCGGGGTACAAAAGATATCATTTTTGGGGTATATCATCACGCCATGCGACTTCCAGATGGATCCTGAAAAGGTGAAGGCCATCACGGAGTGGGCTCAGCCAGGGTCGTTGAAAGCCCTTCAACGCTTCCTCGGCTTCGCCAACTACTATCGCAAATTCATTAAAGACTTCTCCGTGGTGGCTAAACCTCTAACGGACCTCACCAGAAAGGGGGCAGATGTGAGGACCTGGTCTTCTGAGGCTCTGAGGGCCTTCAATACCCTAAAGGCGGCGTTCTCGTCTGCACCTGTCCTAGTACAACCGGATCTGTCCAGTCCTTTTGTGGTGGAGGTAGATGCCTCTGAGTTTGGTGTGGGAGCGGTACTGTCCCAAGGTCCCTCCACTCTCACCAACCTTAGACCGTGTGCCTATTTTTCTAGGAAGTTTTCGTCCACCGAACGGAACTATGATATAGGCAACCGGGAATTGCTGGCGATTAAGTGGGCTTTCGAAGAGTGGAGGCATTTTTTGGAAGGAGCCCATCACCAGATTACAGTACTCACTGACCATAAAAACCTCACTTATCTAGATTCCGCTAAGAGGTTAAATGCTCGGCAAGCCCGCTGGGCCTTGTTTTTCTCTCGGTTCAATTTTGTTGTTACCTATAGACCCGGTTCTAAGAATGTCAAGGCTGATGCCCTGTCTAGGAGTTTTGGTTCTCCGGAACCTTCCGAGCCGGAGCCTGAGAGCATTCTCTCCCCCGGGGTGGTCCTCGCTGCTGTCTCCTCCGACCTTTCACCTCTCATTCACGCCGCTCAACAATCTGCTCCTGAAGCCCTTCCGGAAGGCAAATTATTTGTCCCGTTGTCACTGAGATTGAAAGTGTTAGAGGAGACACATGCTTCAGTCCTAGCTGGACACCCCGGTATCAGGGGTACTCTGGAGTTAGCGGCCAGACTCTATTGGTGGCCGCACATGGCCAAGGATGTACGGGTATTTGTGTCCGCGTGCCCGGTTTGCGCAAGGGGGAAGAACCTCAGGAGACGTCCTGAGGGGCCTCTTCTGCCCTTGCCCATTCCGTCCAGGCCATGGTCCCATTTGTCCATGGATTTTATTACTGATCTGCCATCCTCGCTGGGGAATACGGTCATTTGGGTAATAGTTGACCGTTTCTCCAAAATGTCTCATTTTGTTCCACTTGGCAAGTTGCCTAACGCCAAACTTTTGTCTGAGATGTTCATCAAGGAGATTGTTCGGTTACATGGCATCCCCGAGGATATTGTGTCTGATAGAGGGGTTCAGTTCGTCGCTCGCTTCTGGCGAGCCTTCTGTAAAAATCTAAACGTTAATTTGTCCTTTTCCTCCGCTTTCCATCCCGAGAGTAACGGACAAACGGAACGGATGAACCAAGAACTTATCCAGTATCTGCGACTGTTTGTCTCTGATAACCAGCATCAGTGGGCCAACTACTTACCTCTCGCCGAATTTGCTATTAACAACCATGGTAACTCGTCGACCCAACTGTCACCTTTTTTTTGTAACTATGGGTTCCATCCCCGGTTCTCGCTTTCTACTCCTTTGGTCTCGAACAATCCGGCCGCCGACATATCCGCCGAAGAACTGTGCACAGTTTGGGCCCAGGTTCGTAAGAACCTTCAGGGTTCCCAAGAGAAACTGCGTAAATACGCAAATAAAAGACGTACTATCTCTGCACCTTTTGTGGTCGGGGAGCAGGTTTTATTATCATCTAAGAATCTGAGACTTAAGGTTCCCTCCCTGAAACTTGCTCCTCGGTTCATTGGCCCATTTACGGTTTCTCAGGTTATCAACCCGGTGTCATATAAGTTGGCACTTCCTGACCCCTGGAAGGTCCACAAGGTTTTTCACAAGAACTTGCTTAAGAAGTATGTGACTCCAGTTCTCCCCACCCAGAACCCGCCTCCTCCCTCTCTGGTACAGGGGGAACTGGAGTATGAAGTAGAAAGGCTTGTGGATGCCCGACGGGTTAGAGGTGGGCTGCAGTACCTGGTCCACTGGAGAGGATTTGGCCCTGAGGATAGGACGTGGGTCCCTGCCAGGGACGTTCATGCGCCACGCCTAGTCCAGGCATTCCACAGGGCTTTCCCGCTTAAGCCCGCACCTGGCCATGGGGGTCCGGTGTACCCCCGTAGAAGGGGGGGTACTGTCAGAACCGGCAACTCTCGGGGCCGCCGTGCCCGCACCACCGGTCCGGCCACCCGGGGTACAGGAGCGCGGCGCAGAGGTACCCCGGTTCTTGTGATCTCCCCGGGCCGCTGTAAGACTGGTCGCCGCCGGGTTGCTAGGGAGGCAGCTGGTGCTTCTAGTGTCCTGACTACCAGGCTGGCTTCCCTAGTAACTGTCTGTGCAGCTAGACTGGGGGCGTGTCCCCAGCACCGCCCTGATTAGCCCTGCTGCTGTCAGGCTCCCCGCCCCAATCAGCTTCTGGGGCGGGAGCGCTGACAGCATTTAAATAGGTGTGTTTTCCTCTCAGGCCTCGCCAGTGTTAGTTTGGTTCTCCAGCTGCACCCGCGTTTATCCTGACTGCTCTTGTGACCTCGGCTTTTCTGACACCTGCTTTGGACTTGACTACGTTTTTGCCTGACCCCTCCGTACTGCGTACCCTCTTGTTGCCTACCCGGATTGTCTGACCATTCTACCGTTGCTTGTCTCAGTGTCTGTTTGTCTCCCGTGTCCCGCTTCCCTAGTGAGGGTAGGGACCGTCGCCCAGTTGTCGCCCTGGGGGTTAGCCCAGGGGGGCAAGTAGGCAGGGACAGGGGTTGCGGGATATCTCAGGGACCCCCATATCCCGGACACTGTCCTGACACAAACGCTCCCATGAATGGTCTCAGGATGCTTTACTGTTGGCATGACACAGGACTCACGGTAGCTCACCTTTACTCTTGACCATCATTTTTCCACATTACTTCTCCGGACCCGCGATCTTCCACATGTCCCAAACAGTCTGAACGGGGCTTTCATCACTGCAAAATTGCAGAAGTCTTTGGAAAAAAAGGGTCAACACTGTAAATATTGAGTCTTGCTTCTAATTGTACTTCAGTAACCATAGAAACATCTGACTAAAAGATCTAAAAACACAGAAGCAGCAAACTTTGTAAAAACCAAAATTTGTGTCAGTCTCAAAACTTTTGGTCACAACTGTATGTTAATGAAAAATTACAATAAAATGTCTACTGGTAGGCAGGGAAGAAAAAAACAAAAACATTGTCAGTAAAACTGGCAGTGTCATCAAGGGATTAAGATACAGTAGTTTCCACATATTGACTCATGATTTTTCTTAAAGGCAAAGTAACTTATGCTCATCTAATAGGCTATGTGTGTCTCATCAATCTAATAAAATACTTGTATTGATTGTTGTTTTGCTTTACTGCTGTAAGTTGAGTTTAAACTGCTACCCCTCATATAGAGTTCTCTTCATACGTTCTATATGCTGTGACCATACTGTGGCGGGCACGACTGCACAGTGGGGAAATGGCAGTAATGGTGGTGGTGGCTCTGCTGTGCCCCTCGCGGACAGCCGGCAACCGCGACAGTGTAAAACAAGTAAAATCTTAGTTTTGGCGAGTTGATGGCTACCCGACAGTCGGGCAGGGTACAGTGGTAGCTGGTTTTGTCGTGATGCCAGTCTGTATACAGGCCAAAGCCTGTTCTAGACCAAATAATAATAAAAATGGTAAAAATAAAATAAAAAGGGAAATTGCCCTTTCTTTCTGAAGTGTAGTATAGTACTTCAGTGCAGATGGTTCGGTGGTGGGAAGGGACCTGTCAGTAAATAGGGCACAGAGGTGGATTGTAAAATAAAAAAAGAAGTGCAGAACATAACTTTTAACACTTAAAGTCATACACACATTTAACTATGAAGTGACCACATAGGTGTTGTAGCACCCAACTCTGATTAATCAAATAAGAATTGAGCTGCTGTGCCTACAACATAAAGATAAGTGCACATAGCAGGTTAGGTAAACATACCATAGCACTGGCCCATGAGGTGAGGCCTATCTTAACAGGTGGAAACACATAGTGCAGATGGCTGCACAAGGCTCAACTATGCCAACACAAATTACTGTCATCATTATGCAGCCAATAGCCACAATGGATGGGCGAAATTTGGGAGTGTACATTCAGCACACAGTGTTTCTCCTCTTAACTTATTTTTTCTATTTAACATAAATACAGCACCAGAACTAACTTCAGTGTGTACACACAGCACCAGAATCAAGCTCAGAGCATAACCTTAGCATCTGAATCAATGCCATGACTTAGGCCTAATTCCCACGGGCAGCACAGCGGAAGATAGCGTGAAAACGCTTGACCGGCGCGTCACGTGACGCGGTGGGCGTGTCATGCGCTCTACTGCGCATGCGTGCCGGAGCATCATGTGGGACGTCAGGCGACGGATCCGGAGGTAAGTATGGGGTCTCAGGGGGGGGAGAGCGCTGTGACGGACTCCGCTGCAGAATTCCGCTTGCAGAGCCCGTCGCGGCCGTGGGCACTAGGCCTTATATGTGGTACCAGAACCAAGCTCATTACATAAATACAATAAAAGAACAAAGCTTATACCTTAAACACAGTACCAAAACCAATAACTAAATTTAATCTGTATATAGCCAATTTCATAAAAGCATGTTGATGGTGCATTTTTGCACTCATAATGCAAATGTGTTTCCAGCCCAAAAACAAGTCTACTGACCAAAACTCAGCACCATAGAAGCACATCCTAATTAGAGTGGTTATACAAAGACTGATATTACTACCACAGAGTGGCTACATAGCGGTTCTACACAAATGATCTGCAGACTATATGACTGATTACAGTATAATTCCTTTTAGTGAATCACAGGTGACGTCCTCTCTAGAGTTCACTTTCCTGTCTTTTCCATCTGGCCCAGACCACCATAAAGTTTTCTTCCAGCCAGGACTTCTCAATGTAAAGTTTGCAACACAGAGATATTTGGGTCCTCACTTCTCCCGAATCCCATTTATCCTTTCTAAACCCACACAAATTCTGCTGTTTATTATGTGCCTGTTTGTCTTATGGTGGGTTCCACAATGTGAATAAATGGACTCAGCTACACAAAGGCCAAATGTTATTCATCTAGTTAAAGGGATAAAATTAGATGTACATGCAGGATATCAATATTATATAGTGGGATAAAGAATAAGTTTGTCTGAGTGATATTTACCGCCATGTCTATCATCATCTCGAAACAATTTGGTATAGACCCCTCGCCTCAGTGGCACATGCAATAAAACTAGAGAAACTAAAGAAGAAGAAAAGGAAAACATATAGCCCATGATGATCCATAAAGAGAATTGCCATGAGATACAAAGGGTTTGAGCATAGTGTAATACTGTGAAGTAAGGGGGAGTAAATTATAGAACAGTGTTTGTACAAGGCCTACTAGGGTTGTCCATTCTTTGGTCAGCTTGAGAGACGGTGAACAGATTTGGTTAGGTTTTGCTTGTGGAGAGATGTTGGGGACCGCATTGTTGGAGGAGTTCTGTTCCTTTTTCTAGAGAATGAAGATATGGGTTGAGCTGTTTTTTGTCATTAGCACTTTTGTGGGAAAGACCCGTTTATATAGAATTGTGTGCTTCCTTAAAATTTGGGTAATTAGTGAAAGTTTTTTTGCGAGCTGAGATTATGGCTTGGACAGATGTCTTTTTCCGACCTTCCATACATTTTACTATGTCACACACAATGTAGTATTCCGCTACAGACCTGGGAGGGTACTTTCACCGAAAAGAACTTTACTGATAGTTAAAATTTAACTTTTATTATATATATCTAAAAGAACAATATATGTAAATAAGTGAGAAAAAGAATTTTCTATTAAAACTCCTTGTCTGAAATAGGAGATGTGATAGGACAAACAGTAGTGGTCAAACAAATGATTTCTAGATTATTTCTTATGGCAGGCTTTCTGTCGGGACACATTGATACTGTTTCCTGGCTAACGGAAGCAAAGTCAGTTTTTTCAAACCAAGACTTGGACACACATACTCAGGTCACATCAATTAACCAGGCCTTTAAAAACCTCACGAAGGCCTACAAGGAATTTGTACGGTCATGGTGGGAGGTCCAGGGGCTCTTGAACTATTTGGAAAGTAAGATTGTACCCCGTGGCCTCAGGGTCCATATTTCTCCTCCTCCAAAACTGCGAAACAGCCCCTTCATGGTAAAATGGGAACAGGAAGCAACAGAGAGTTCCTTTAGGTTCATGAACCTTTGACTAGAAGAAGAAAAGCAAAATCTTGATAAAAACAGCAAAACCCTCGAGAAACTGATAAAGGAGACCAAAAAATTCTCAAATAGACGATGAGAAAAGAGAAAATACATTAAAACTGACAGTGGAAAAATACACACGTTACTTTAAAGAACGCAAACACTTTCAGTTCAAGAGGGACATGACTGACTTTAAGGAGAACGGTATACGAATCACGATCCCATACTGAATCAGAGCTCAGTTCTTCTGAGGGAGAATTATCTAGTACTGAAACATCAAGAAGAGGGCGCTTTCTAGATAAATTTAGGAGAAGAGGAGGTAATAGATCGAGGACACGTGGGAGAGGGAGATTTAGTTCCAGTGAAGGCCGTTTTTTAGGCCAACCGATCTCCAGTTATATGCTGAGAGATCGGGGCAACATAGGAACCTTCCAGTAGATACCGGTGACCAGGCCTCTGGGACTGTTAATACAAGAGAGGGCCGAGGTAACCCCAAAGAGGATGAACTCCAAATTATGAATCTTTCGTGAAGAACTTTGTCAGTTGATGAACAATTACTATTAAAAAGAGGTCTATCATTTATTCCCACAAACAGATATGATTGCTTCAATTGGACAAAAGATAGATCTCTTTTTTTACATAAGTTACGTTGGAAAAAGTACTTTGCAATAGAGGGGAGAAGGAAATTTACAGAAATGGGCTTGGACCCTAGCGATCGAGAGGCCCTTAAAATATTGGAGTCTCTAGAGCAAGAGGTTGAAAAGGATCCAGGACATGGACCATTTACTGACCTAAAACCTAAAAATGCAAGCTTACCGTCAGGAGAATGTCCGTTTATTGATCTCTTCGAATCCATGGTGAATAGAGACCTCAGAGACCTGTCTTCAAATAAGAACTTTAGACAACAGAATTTAACATCGGAGGAGAAGAAAGCTCTGTTAGCTCTGGAAAAAGACACTGAGATTATAGTGAAGCCCTCGGACAAAGGGGGCAATATTGTAGTTCTAGACTGAAAGCAATACTGACAAATGTTTCTTCAGATACTGAATGATAGATCCACATATAAAATCCTAGGATGTGATCCGACTGATCTTTTTTTAAAGGATCTGAGAGACATTCTTGTTTCTGCCAGAGAGGATGCCCTGATTGGAGACAAGGAATTCTCCTTTATGTACCCCAAAAATCCACAGATCGCTACGTTTTATGGGTTACCCAAGGGGCATAAGGATCTAACAGGAAGACCTATTGTCTCAGGCATAAATAGCCTAACTCAGGGGGTGAGCAAGTATCTTGACCAAATTCTAAGACCATTTGTCGAAGCTCTGCCAACGTATGTTAGAGACACAACGGATGTACTGAAGAAATTGGAGGATATTTCTTTGTCACCTGGAACCATGTTGGCGAGCTTAGACGTGGAGTCCCTCTACAGCTCCATCCCCCATTCAGGAGGAGTGGAAGCAGTGGAATATTTTCTGGCTCAAAGAGGGACCCACTTGAGAGCGCATAATACATTCCTGTCACGTCTCTTGTCATTTGTCCTTGAACATAACTATTTTTTGTTCGAAGGAAAATTCTTCCACCAGCTCAGGGGTACGGCTATGGGGAGCCCATGTGCCCCCAGCTATGCCAACCTATACCTAGGCTGGTGGGAGGGGACGTCAGTATTTTGTGAAGAAAATGAAAAATGGACCTCGTCGATTGAATGTTGATACTTTGGACAGGTGGCACCGAGGAGTTCTATAAATTTGTTACAAGCCTCAACAACAACAATCTGAATCTATTTCTGACAATAGAAATTGATCCGATCAAGATTACATTCCTTGACCTTTGTATTTCCCGATCCGAAGATAACCATCTGGAAACTACGATCTTTCGAAAAAAGACAGCAACAAATACTCTCCTCCATTGGAACAGCCATCATCCGTTACCACTGAAAAGAGGGATCCCCAAATGTCAGTTCGTAAGAGCTAGACGAAATTGTTCAAATGAGGATGAGTTTGGCGCTAAGTCTCAGGAAATGCATCAAAGATTTTGCGACAGGGGTTATCCTGAATATGTGGTGACGGAGGCACAAAATTATGCGAAGCAATCTAAAAGAGAAGACCTTCTTGAAGTAAGGTCTAAACCAGAGAACGGGAATCTGATTAGAGTGATAGGTTCTTTTGACGATAGATCTCATGATGTGAGAAATATTCTCATTAAATACTGGAATATTCTCATGAAAGACCTGGACATCAAGGACTATATATCTGAGAGACCCATGATTACGTACAGACGTGGTAGGAACCTTAAAGATTGACTGGTACACAGTCATCTGCCACAGGTGTCACCAGTAAATACGTGGCTGCAAAGAGAGCCAGTGAAGGGTTCCTACCCGTGTTCAGGCTGCAAAGCATGCAAATACATGCGCCGTTGCAAAACATTTACAAGTTCTTCAACTGGTAAGGAGTATAACATACGAGATTTCATCAACTGCAGATCTAGTGGAGTTGTCTATATGGCGACTTGTCCCTGTCCGAAGGATTATATCGGCAAGACGATGCAACAATTGCGACGCAGGGTTCTTGCGCATATTGGAAATATAAATCGCAATCAACACACTAGTTTGGCATCACACATCAAAGAAAAACATGGTGGCAATCCTGACCTAGTAACTTTTCGCGGGATTGAAATGATCAGAAGTAGTGGTAGACGAGGAGACATAGACAAAAAACTCCTACAGAAGGAATGTGGCTGGATTTTTAGGTTGGACACATGTACGCCCAAAGGATTGAATGAATGTCTGTCATTTACAGCATTTATCTAACTGTCCTTCCTATTTCCATCCCTCATAAGGGGCACAAAAAATGTAAAACCAGCTAATTTGATCCTTTTTTACCAATGTATCATTCCTTCCGTCGATATGCTAATAAGATTAATTGGTTGATATCTCTCTTCATTGATATATCTTTGGTTCAAATATAGTGACACTCCTTAGGTCGTTACAAAAAACTGCCAAACATATTTGTCCATCATGCTATCTTCGGTCTAAATAGAGGGACATCGTAGCCACTGTCATCTGCATAATGCAGTATGAGAGATGAACACGGTTTATTAATAAGATACTTAACCCCTTGAGTGGCACGCCCGGAAATTTTCCGGGACGAGCTCCACTGCTCATAGTGACATAGCCGGGAAGATTTCCGGGCTATGTATCACTATGCGAGCTGCAGAGCACAATGCCACAAGCTGTGACAGTGTGCTCTGCCTGCACAGACCCACAGAGAACAAAGCAAGGGCTTTGAAAAACCAGCAGAAGATATTGCCGATATGTCGGCAACCTCCTGCTTTGTTTACAGGTTGCCATAGAGACCATCGGCTTGTCAGAAGCAAGCCGATGGTCTCTGTGGCAGGGAGAGCTGGTTGTTAGCTGTCAGAGGACAGCTAGGTACCTGCTCTAACAGCAGAGATCAGAGAAAACCTCCGATCTCTGCTGTGTTAACCCTTTACATGCGGCAGTCTATGTGACTGCAGCATGTAAAGGGCTGTCACTGCAGCATGTAAACGGCTGTCACCATCGGACCCCCGGAATGTGATCAGGGGTCCTGATGGGTCCCTGTGGAAGTCCCCTAAAGGGACAAAAAATGAAAATTAAAAAAAAAGTTAAAAAATTATAAAAAAATAATAAAAACACTTGTCTCCCTTTACTTTGTAAAAAATCAAAAATACAATCACACATGTGGTATCCATGCGTCGTAATGACCCAGAGAAGGAAGTTAATACATTATTTAACCCCTTAATGACATGGCCCCTTTTTTTCTTTTTTCCCCATTTCTTTTTTTCCTCCCCCGTTTAAAAAAATCACAACTTGTCCCACAAAAAACAAGCCCTCATATGGCCGTGTCAATGGAAAAATGAAAAAGTTATGGCTCTTGAGACGCAACTGCAAAATTAGTTGAAATTCAATGATTAGACCATTTTAAAAAACCTGCCCTGGTGGGCACGACAGGGTGCTAGGAAACCCGCCACTCAAGGGGTTAAATAATAATATATACTTACCTAGTATACTATCTGGATATGTGACTGGAACTTATGTTCGGTTTAACAATCTGACTTTGCTTCATTTATCATCACTTAGGAGATATATCTGTCCCCCACAAGCCATCTCCTTCTCCCCTTTGGTCCAGGTTGAATGATGATCCCAATCTGACTATGAAAGCAACTTGGTAGTGGGATTAGAATAAAAGTATACGCATGTAGCTACCAGATATATATCAATCATGGTAGCTGTATAGGCTGTAACGGTTCATGTAACTAAAGTCTGCTATTAGTGCTGGTCCCTGTAGATTAACTAAAAGTCCAGCGCTTATTCATGCAATAAAGCGCATGCGCTGGCCCAGACGATCATGGTTACTGGGGCAACAAGTAAACTAGCGACCTAACGGCAGAGTGGCGTCATGTGACATTTGAAGGGTCAGGTGATCGCGCAACGTTGCGTGTGCCGCTACGTCATTACGCGATGACGTCATACTATTGCGGGACCTCGGTGGGGGAGTGGAGTGATACGGCGCGCTGATTGGAGCAGCGGGGACGATCCCCTGTAAGTGAAGGGTGGAGCTATATGTATTTAAGAACGGGCTGTATACCCACTGACCAGCTCTGTCTCTATCATTGCGGCCAGGTTGGCTGCTGCTCTATCGCTGCGGCCAGTTTGGTTACTGTACATGCCCTGTAATTGTGGGCTTGAATTTTGACTCTCTAATTCTTATGCCCCGTAAAGGTGGGCTGGAGTGTTTGTAGTTTAGTGCTCAGCAGGTGTTATGCCTCATAAATATGGGCCTAAGTGCTTGCACCTCAGCACTTAGCTTTAATAAGCTGCTTGATATGCCACTGAATGTGGGCTGGAGCACTTAGCTATTGTCTGTCTCTATCAGTACAGACAAGTTAAAGGGGTTGTCCCGCGAAAGCAAGTGGGGTTATACACTTCTGTATGGCCATATTAATGCACTTTGTAATGTACATTGTGCATTAAATATGAGCCATACAGAAGTTATTCACTTACCTGCTCCGTTGCTAGCGTCCTCGTCTCCATGGTGCCGTCTAATTTTCAGCGTCTAATCGCCCGATTAGACGCGCTTGCGCAGTCCGGTCTTCTTCTTTTCTGAATGGGGCCGCTGGTGCCGGAGAGCGGCTCCTCGTAGCTCCGCCCCGTCACGTGCCGATTCCAGCCAATCAGGAGGCTGGAATCGGCAATGGACCGCACAGAAGACCTGCGGTCCACCGAGGGTGAAGATCCCAGCGGCCATCTTCACAAGGTAAGTAAGAAGTCACCGGAGCGCGGGGATTCAGGTAAGCACTGTCCGTTTTTTTTTTTTAACCCCTGCATCGGGTTTGTCTCGCGCCGAACGGGGGGGCTATTAAAAGAAAAAAAAACCCGTTTCGGCGCGGGACAACCCCTTTAAGCTATCCTGACTGAGCATGTTATTGTCCTGAGACATTGTGGATTACGTCCCATTTAATGTGGGCTGGAGCATACATATATCATCAGTTGTCTGGGTGGCTTTTTTAGTCCTTCCAGTATAACTAATAGTATCCATCCTGATGAAATAACACACATATTGGGTGCTATAGAAACGCGTTGATGGAATAATAGGACTAAGCTCCACATGAAAGCAATTTTGATTCCACAAAAATATGTATGGATCAGATATGTGAGAAATACAATGGTTATCTAATAAAACAACCCTACTCTAATCTCTGATACATAAAGAGAGTTACGTAGACAGTTCTACTATCATTAGCATAATAGAGTGCATCGTGTGGTGCAGAGTGTAAGCTCTCGCCTACGACCTGAAGGTTGCAAGTTCGATCCCCACATGAATCAGGTAGCCGGCTCAAGGTTGACTCAGCCTTCCATCCTTCCGAGGTCGGTAAAATGAGAACCCAGCTTGGTGGGGGGGTAATAAATAATAATTACCTGAAAGCGCTGCGGAATAAGTTGGCGCTATACAAATACCGAGATTTAGAGTGTGTTTTAAAAACATGACACCCTCTGCTATGTGGGTACAATAATAAAGTGGTCTTACGCCTTGATAGACAATTACAAGGGATTTGCTTGACCACTACTGTTTGTCCTATTACATCTCCTATTTTAGACAAGGAGTTTTAATAGAAAATTCTTTTTCTCACTTATTTACATATATTGTTCTTTTAGATATATATAATAAAGGTTAAATTTTAACTATCAGTAAAGTTCTTTTCAGTGAAAGTTTATAAGAGTTTAAAGGCCGTGTGTGCCACAGTGATTTATAGACCCGGGAGGGTAGTTTTATTTACTTGAACATAAACTTTTCTTTTACTGTAAAAAAGTGAATGCGAGCGATAACATCACATGGGGTAGAATTTGGGAGATGTTTTGGTAGCCTGTGGACATGATCGATGGTTAGCTCTTGAGGTGAGCATTCTGGGAGCAAATTGCAGATCAGGTTTTGTATATATGATGGAAGTTCCATATGTGTCACCGATTCTGGGATGCCTCTGAATGTTATATTGTTTCTTCAGTTTCTGTCATCTGCAGGTGTAAAGTTGGGGTGAATGGTGTCAGTATTTGAACAGTTAAGTTCCATTTGTGGGTCCCATTTAGCGTGTTGTTTAGCAGGACTATTTGAGGAGGATCTAGCGGGGGGATGTTTGTCGAACAATAGTGCTTTTCCTGTCTTGTGTGCAGGGTGCTGGGCTGGATGTATATTGTTCCCCACGTTGGGGTTTTCTTTTCTGTGTCAATGACTGACCTGAGTCTGTAGATCAATTTTGGGAGCTGTGATCAGGAAGGTCCTCCACGCTGTCCTTTGAAGGAGAAGAAGAAGAATTCCCATTGAGGCCCTCTGCAGGTGCCCCCAATTTTGTTGCAGGAGCAGGCCTGGATGACATCTGGATATTGCCCCTTGATGTTCTAGGGGCCTCTACATCATCCTCACCATCCTCCCCCCCCCCCCCCCCCCCCGGTGTGGCAGAGGGGCAAGGAGGGTAGTTCCCCTCATGTGCGTGCACTCCTCTAGGAATTTGAACATTGTCCCATATAACAAATTCTGTAACTCTGCTAAGCAGTGATGAGACACTGGTAGGGAAATCCACAGGGGACCCAGAGGGGAGCGCAGGCCCCAGCTTTACAGTGAGCAGAGACCTCCTCTGGAGCGCTCATCAAAGCCCTGGCTGGAAGACGCTGTACATTTACGAAGGCTCCATCAGGGAATCACAGCAAAGGGCCGGCGAGTAAGAAAGCATTGGCTCCAGTTTGGGACCATGCCTGAGCTCTGGGCAAGCCTAGGCTTCTGCGCATGCGTCTGCCATTTTGCCGACGGGCGCATGTGCAGAAGCCTGGGAAAGGTCCGTGGATAAAGATCCGGTCGTGGGACAAATCCGGAGACCTTAGGTAGGTCATTTCATCTCCCCTCACGGATCCCGGAAAGGTTTTCCTTTTTTTTCTTCATCTTTAAATGATCATTGTTATCCATTGGATAATGGGGCCGGATACTGCAGCCTCCGTGAAACCCCCAGGGAGCCGCAAGATTTTACATTTCCTGGGCTCTAACAGTTTCTGTGCATGCGCCCGACATTGTGCCGATGGCACCCATGTGCAGAAGCTGGCAGCAGGTCTTTGCGGTACCAGATCTTTGTGCGACATCACGAAGGTCACTTGACTGGGGACCATACACAGCGGCCCCCGATGACAGCTCCGATAGCACGGAGCTGCCATACTGCCAAGATCCCGGGGCTTTACTTTACAGCAGGGGTCCCCAACCACCGGTCCGCGGACCGGGGCCGGGCCGTTAGGTGCTTAGCGCCGGTCCGCGGCACCGCCGGGAACCTTTCTTCCTACCACAAGGCCCGCAGGCCGAATCCAGCCCGCTGCCTTGTGTTATGTGGCCCGCGGCGTGCCGAAGCCGCTCACCACTGAAGCGATTACCAGCGGGGGCGCCGCAGCTCCCCGCTGGTAATCGCGCTGATCCCGGCACACACTGACGTCAGTGTGCAGCCAGGATCCTCCTCCCCGAGTCCCCTGCTCATTAGTTCCGCAGGAGAGGACTTGGGGAGGAAGCATGCCGGGCTGCACACTGACGTCAGGGCAAGCAGAGAGAGAGCGACGCTGACAGCAGGGAGGACATAAGTATATGGGTTGGGGGGGGAAGCTTATTACTAGGGGGGGCTGGTTATTACTGGGGGGGACTGCCTATTACTGAGGGGTGGGGGCTGCCTGTTACTGGGGGGGCTGCTTACAACTGGGGGGGCTGCTTACTACTGGGGGGGCTGCCTGTTACTGGCGGGGCTGCTTACTACTGCGGGGGCTGCTTACTACTGGGGGACTGCTTATTACTGGGGGGGGCTGCTTACAACTGGGGGGGCTGCTTACTACTGGGGGGGCTGCTTATTATTGGGGGTCTGCTTATTCTTGGGGGGGCTGCTAATTACTGGGGGGTGGGCTGGTTATTACTGGGGGGGCTGCCTATTACTGAGGGGTGGGGGCTGCCTAATACTGGGGGGGGGCTGCTTACAACTGGGGGGGGCTGCTTACTACTGGGGGGGCTGCCCTATGTGTGTGCTGGAGAGGACTCGGGGAGGAAGCGTGCCGGGCTGCACACTGACGTCAGGGCAAGCAGAGAGAGAGCGACACTGACAGCAGGGAGAAGGTAAGTATATGGGTTGGCGGGGGAAGCTTATTACTAGGGGGAGCTGGTTATTACTGGGGGGGACTGCCTATTACTGAGGGGTGGGGGCTGCCTGTTACTGGGGGGGCTGCTTACAACTGGGGGGGCTGCTTACTACTGGGGGGCTGCCTGTTACTGGCGGGGCTGCTTACTACTGCGGGAGCTGCTTACTACTGGGGGACTGCTTATTACTGGGGGGGCTGCTTACAACTGGGGGGGCTGCTTACTACTGGGGGGGCTGCTTATTATTGGGGGGCTGCTTATTCTTGGGGGGGGACTGCTAATTACTGGGGGGGTGGGCTGGTTATTACTGGGGGGCTGCCTATTACTGAGGGGTGGGGGCTGCCTATTACTGGGGGGGCTGCCTATTACTGGGGGGGCTGCTTACTACTGGGGGGGGGCTGCCCTATGTGTGTGCTGGACAGGACTCGGGGAGGAAGCGTGCCGGACTGCACACTGACGTCAGGGCAAGCAGAGAGAGAGCGACGCTGACAGCAGGGAGGAGGTAAGTATATGGGTTGGGGGGGTGCTTATTACTAGCGGGGGCTGCTTACTACTGGGGGGCTGCTTACTACTGGGGGGGACTGCCTATTACTGAGGGGTGGGGGCTGCCTGTTACTGGGGGGGGCTGCTTACAACTGGGGGGTGGCTGCTTACTACTGGGGGGGCTGCCTTTTACTGGGGGGGGGCTGCTTACAACTGGGGGGGCTGCCTGTTACTGGGGGGGCTGCTTACAACTGAGGGGGGCTGCTTACCACTGGGAGGGGGCTGCTTACAACTTTGGGGGGCTGCTTATTACTGGGGGGGGCTGCTTATTACTGTGGGGGCTGGTTATTACTGGGGGGGAGGCTGCTTATTACTGGGGAGGGCTGTCTATTACTGGGGGGGAGATAAATTATATGCTGCCCTATGTGTGTGCGGGAGGGAGCGGGGGGAATAGATTATATACTGCCCTATGTGCGTGCTGCCAGGCGCGCGCGCACGCGGGGGGGGGGGAATATATTATAACTGCCCTATGTGTGTACTGCCAGGACATTCTAAATGTCATAATTAAATAAGTATGCACTAAACTACAACCCCCTTCATAACCCCGCCCCATATAACCACAGCCGCGCCCATGTCCCGCCCCAACCCTGCCAAGCCTTGTAAAAATGTTCTTGCTTGAAGCCGGTCCCTGGTGCCAAAAAGGTTGGGGACCACTGCTTTACAGGGCCGGCATGACATACGGCCCTGTAGAATAATCCCAGACACCCAAGATGTGACAACACGTATGGGTGGTCACTAAGGGATTCAGTGTCTCTCCCAGACAGTCATCGGTCACCTCACAACAATATTCAACCTTCCTTATGGCATCTCTCCCTCCTCCTTTAAACATGCTGTCATATCTCCATTACTAGAGTAGCTGTCTCTTGACCTGTCCTGTGCTGCCAACCACCTACCTGTCTGTAATCGCCCCTTCATATCCAAACTCCTGGAAGATCTGAACCCCTCTACCCAATCCCAGGACGTATCCCATATATTGTATTTCAGCTGCACTTCAGTAGCGGTGATCAATTTCAGCGACCTCATTGGTTGTTGGGTACACACGCCCCTTTGGAGATCTGCACGAGTACTGGTTCACGAGACCCATGGGGGGTTAGGTTTAGGGGTTAGGGTTTAGGGTTAGGGGTTAGGGGTTAGGGTTTAGGGTTGGGGTTAGGGTTAGGGGTTAGGGTTGGTTGCCGACCCTTTTACGGCTGTGCTGCTGCTTCTTCAACGAGCCGCCCACTCATGCACATCTCCAAAGGGGGGTGTGTACCCAACAACCAATGAGGTGCAGCTGAAATACAAAATATTCTCCCAGGACTGCTTTTGGGGGTGACGCACATGACACATCAGGGTAGGGTGTCTCACATACAGACATATACAGGTTAGATGGACCAACACCAGACATGTGATCTGACAGTGACTCCACACAATATATAGAACCCCCTCCTGTCTCCTCCATTACACCAGACAGACATGGAATCACCAATACAATCACATCACAGGAGGTAATTAAAGTGATGAGGGGCTCCAAAGTCTGGGCCACTACTTGTGCGTACAGCGCCGTGGGTCCCCCGCAGTGTGGTACACAATACAGCTCATACGCTCTGCCGGCAGAGACCGCGAATGGGCTGCACATGCCTGAGAATGAGGTGATCACGGTCACGCACAGTGCGATTTTTTTTCAATTCCCCGCCCTGTTCAGAGGCGGCCGCGAACGAAACCCAGAGAACGGGAGCATGCTGCGATTTATTTCTCCTGCGTATCAATACGCAGTGTCCACACACCAGGAGCATGGAGAAGGACTTGACCTGCATTGCCTTCTTTACGGCGTGTTACGCATGGGAAATAAGCGGTGACAATATGCCTGTGTGAATGAGCCCTTCCTGTCAGGTTTTCATTCTCTACATGATGCAGAATCTGCTCTTACTAAAGTGTCACATAATCTTTATATTACATGGGATTACTACATGGGACGCCGGGGCGGAGATTTCCACTCCAGATACACAGAGGTCAGAGCAGAAGCCTTATAGTGGCCGGCACTTGTAACTGCAGGGCACAGCTCACGTTGATTTCAATGAGAGCCATGCCCGCTTGTTACAAGCGCCGGACACTACACAGAGGTTGGCACAGAGACTTCCACTGCTTCCGCGCCGACCATCTGTGTGTTTGCGACGCTGACAGCATGCGCCCACGTCAGCTGATCGGTCGGGGTCCCAAGCGACGGACCCCAAACGATCTACTATTGATGACCTGTCCTGAGAAGAGGTCATCAATAGTATTTCCCTGGAAAACTTGCTTTAAGGATACAGTGTTTTCATGGTTTCCCCCCCCCCCCCCCCCCCCCCCCCCCCCCCCCCCCCCCCCCACTGTTCTGACCTCTCAGTTGCCAGCTCTATTTCTTCTCCTTTTGCCCTGGTGTGGGGCTTCCTCAGGTTTGCTCCTCTCCTCTTTTCCATCTACATGGGCCCTGATGGGTAACTATCAGTATATTTGGGTTTCACTGGCAATCCCCAAGTTTGTATTTCTTGGCGTGACGGGACCTTCACTACGATGATAATTATCGGTCCTGCTGTTTCTATCACCACATTGTCTCTCAATCATAAACAGAATCTCTCAAAAACTGAACTTCTTGTGTTTCCGTCATTTACTAACTGTCTTAAACCTAATATCTCCATCTCAGTGTTTGGTGGCGGCGTAACTCCTAGGAATCTCAAATCCGCCTTTTCTTCACTGTGGAAACAGCAAAAACTCTTATTGTCACTCCTTATCCGCTCTCGGCTTCATTACTACAATTCACTATTGATCGACGGGTCCTCCCCTTACTTATCTCTCCCCTCTCCAATCTATCCTGAATGCAGCAGCAGGCTCATCTTTTTGTCCAGCCACTACACCAATGCCTCCACCCTGTGCCGGTCACTATACTAATGCCTCCACCCTGTGTCAGTCACTACACCAATGCCTCACCCTGTGCCAGGTCACTATACTAATGCCTCCACCCTGTGTCAGTCACTACACTAATGCCTCCACCCTGTGCCAGTCACTATACTAATGCCTCCATCCTGTGTCAGTCACTACACCAATGCCTCCACCCTGTGACAGCCACTACACCAATGCCTCCACCCTGTGCCCAGCCACCCCATCAATGCCTCCACCCTGTGACAGCCACTACACCAATGCCTCCACCCTGTGCCAGCCACCCCATCAATACCTCCACCCTGTTCCAGTCACTACACTGATGCCTCAATCCTGTGCAAGACACTACACTGATGCCCTACCCTGTGCCAGTCACTACATCGATGCCTCCATCCTGTGCCAGTCACTACACCACTGCCTCCACCCTGTGCAGCCACTACACTACATCAACTGATCTTCCCCGTGCTATTAGATAAATAAAAGAATGCAGGCTATCTGTAAGCAGAGAGATGGTGAGGAACACTTAGCTAACTTAAAGGGGTTGTCCCGCGCCGAAACGGGTTTTTTTTTTTTTTCAACCTCCCCCCCCGTTCGGCGCGAGACAACCCCGATGCAGGGACCTAAAGAAAGCTTACCGGAGCGCTTACCTGAATCCCGCGCTCCGGTGACTTCTATACTTACCGGTGAAGATGGCCGCTGGGATCCTCTTCCTCCGTGGACCGCAGCTCTTCTGTGCGGTCCATTGCCGATTCCAGCCTCCTAATTGGCTGGAATCGGCATGTGACGGGGCGGAGCTACACGGAGCTACACGGAGCCCCATTGAAGAAGCAGAAGACCCGGACTGCGCAAGCGCGGCTAATTTGGCCATCAGAGGGCGAAAATTAGTCGGCTCCATGGGAACGAGGACGCTAGCAACGGAGCAGGTAGTATAAAACCTTTTTATAACTTCTGTATGGCTCATAATTAATGCACAATGTACATTACAAAGTGCATTAATATGGCCATACAGAAGTGTATAGACCAACTTGCTGCCATGGGACAACCCCTTTAAATGAATTCAAGTCACAAGGTCCAGATGAATTACATTCTAGGATACTAAAGGAAGCAGCGAAGGTAATGCTGAGACACTTGCCATAATCTTTGAAAATTCCTGGAGAACAGGAGAAGTCCTAGAAGATTGGAAAAGGGCAAATGTTGTCCTTATCTTCAAAAAAGGGAAGAAGGTGGATCCAGGAAACTACAAATTATTAAACAGCATGTATGCAAGTACTTGGATGAGAATGGAGTAATTAACCAGAGCCAGCATGGGTTGTAACAAACAAGACATGTCAGACTAATCTAATTTCCTTCTATGACAGTATGACCGACTGGGTTGATCAGGAAAATGCGGTAGATATAGTATTTCTGACCTTAGTAAAGAATATATATTCATTAGGGAGAGCAACTATATACTATAAAATAAGTGAGAAGACTCAAATGGCCATGCTTGCTCCTCTGGGTAATATGCAAATAAGGGAGATGGAATAAATCCTCCACAGTGCCACCTATTGAAAGGCAGCAATACCTTCAAGTCAAAGTCAGACTTTTTATACAAAACCCTGAAACAGCTGTATGTACATAGAGTCTGGCTTTGCTTTTAATTCCCCGTCCTTTTAACAAGGCTTCTGACCCCCCCCCCCCCCCGTCCCAGGCCTCTCACTAGCAAAGCCAGACTCCTACTGTACACTGATGAAGGGGCAAAAACCCTTAAACAGCTGTATGTACATGGAGTCTGGCTTTGCTTTTAATTCCCGGTCATTGTAACAAGTGCTTGTATAAAAAGTCTGACTTTGACTTGAAGGAATGCTACCTTTCAATAGGTGGCACTGTGGAGGAGTTTATTCCATCTCCCTTATTTTAGTAAAGCATTTGACAAAGTATCTCATACCATTCTTATTGAAAAAAATGACCAAATCTGGATTGACAAGGCAACTGTAGGTGGATTCACACTAGCTGAGTGATCGTACTAAAAGAGTGGTCATAAATGGCTGCACATCCAAGTGGAAGAATGTATCAAGTGGGGTACCACAAGGCTCTGTCCTGGGCCCAGTGTTGTTCAACATTGTTATAAATGATCTGGAGGAGAGATTTGATGGGAAACTGATCACATTCGCTGAGGACACAAAGCTAGGAGGGATAGCTACAACACTAGGGAAGAGAGAGAGAGAGAGTATTCAAAAGATCTAGATAAGCTTGAACAGTGGGCGGTGACTAACAGAATGGTATTAACAAGGAGAAATGCAAAGTCCTACATTTGGGCAAGAAAATGAAAATAGGCACATACAGAATGGGAGGAAGTGAGCTAAGCAGCAGCACATGTGACAAAGACTTGGGTATACTAATAGATCATAGACTGAACATGAGTCAACAATGTGATGCAGCAGCCAAAAAGGCAAATACAATTCTGGGGTGTATTAAGAGAAGCATTGAGTTTAGATCACGTGAGGTCATTATCCTCCTCTACTCTTCCTTAGTCAGACCTCATCTGGAATACTGTGTCCAGTTCTGGGTACTCCAATTTAAAAAGACATAGACAAACTGGAGCAAGTTCAGAGAAGAGTTACCAAGATGGTGAGCGGTCTGCAAATCATGTCCTATGAGGAACGGTTAAAGGATCTGGGAATGTTTAGCTTGCAAAAAAGAAGGCTGAGTGGAGACTTAATAGCTGTCTACAAATATCTGAAGGGCTGTCACAGTGCAGAGGGATCAGCCCTATTCTCATTTGCATAAGGGAATGACTAGGAGCAATGGCATGAAACTGAAAATGGAGTAGACACAGATTAGATATTAGACAGTGAGGGGGATCAATGAGTGGAACAGGTTACACAGGAGGTGGGGAGTTCTTCAATGGAAGTCTTCAAAACAAAGGCTGGACAGACATCTGTCCTGGGATGATTTAGTGAATCCTGCACTGAGCAGGGGGTTGGACACGATGACCCTGGAGGTCCCTTCCAAAGCCTTCACTCTGTGCCAACCACCCCACCATGCCTCCACCCTCTGCCAGTCATTACACAGATGCCTTCACCCTGTGCCATGCCACTACACAAAGCCTTCGCCCTGTGCCAGCCACCTCCACCAAAGCCTCCACCCTGTGCCAGCCACTACACTGATGCCTCTACACTGTGCCAATCACTAAACCAATCCCTCCATTCTGTGCCAGTCACTACACCAATTGCCTCCACCCTGTGCCAGCCACTACACCAAAGCCTTCGCCCTGTGCAGCCACCCCACCAAAGCCTCCACCCTGTGCCAGCCACTACACTGATGCCTCCACACTGTGCCAATCACTAAACAATCCCTCCATTCCTGTGCCAGTCACTACACCATGCTCCACCCTGTGCCAGCCACTACACCAAAGCTTCACCCTGTGCCAGCCACCCCACCAATGCCCTCCGCCCTTTGCCAGTCACTACACAGATGCCTCCATCCTGGGCCAATCACTAACACTGATGCCTCCACCCTGTGCCAGTCGCTACACCAATGCCTCCATTCTGTGCCAGTTACTATACCAATGCCTCCACCCTGTGCTAGTCACTACACTGATGCCGCCACCCTGTGCCAGTCACTGCACTAATTGCCCATCAAATATAGAATACAACTCAAACTCATCACTTCCACCCATAAAGTACTCCCCAGTGCTGCACCACTCCTATAGCTCCTCCCTCATCTCTGTCTCTCTGTCCTACCCATGCTCTCCACTCTGCTAGTGACAGACTAAATCATGATAATTCCCAACACCCACAGCTTTAAACAAGGTCTAAAAATATATATTTTAGGAAGGCCTACCATATTCTCTAATCTAAACTCTTCCCATTTATTCTGCTTCTACATTCTCACTTGGAACTTGACCCCCTTCTTCCCCGCCACATCCA